>NC_061808.1:2069079-2366579 GCF_021462225.1 Girardinichthys multiradiatus
GATGGATGGATGGCGGATACACGAATTGGTCCGTGACCTTATTTAACTGTTCAGCAGCAAATACTGACGAAACAGTTGGAAAAACAAAAAAAGATGATAGAGAAAACAGAACAAACTGAAAAATACGACCCAAACAAAATATAATATAATATAATAGTATATATAATATAATATATCTCTGCAAAGCTCAACTACAGACTCCAAGTACACAACAGGTATTTAAGGGCTAAGAAAGTGGATTTTGCATCATATGTCCCCTTTAATTGAGTTGTTTGTAGTTAATGAGTTTCTCATTGCTGACTTTCTTAAAAATATAACAGAGGGTCTTTACACATCTTCGCCAGAGGGGGTGCTATATACAAGTTAGTTGGTCAGCAGGTACCACAAAGCAAGGAATCTCTCTCTAAAACACTTTTGTCTGACTTCCCTGTTGAGTTTTCTCTAATCGCTGGGTTCTTTTACGTGAAACAAAAGGCAAATTCCTTGTCTGTGTGCACAAACCTCCCCAATAAAGCTAATTCTGGTTGTGGTTCTAATCATGATCAGGGCTCTGTTGGGATTATGATTATTGATTAATTAATATTTATCAATAATTATGATAAAAAAATATAATTTGACAAAATTAATTTCTTAACCAAAAATCCTCATTTATGAATTGAAACCAGAGATGTCTTCTGGTGTTGTAATTGTGGCTCAACGCCTTTGATAATTACAACCGTTAAATACTCAGTAATAATTGATAAGTATTACCAGACATGTCACTGTTTAATCGACCGTTTCTGCGGAAACGGGGGGAACTTTGACCTTATTTTGACTGACAAATCACTCTTGCACAAAATAAACACAAACGACTTCTCTTTATCTACATGAATCTTTATTGAATCAACCGCCTGATACAATCCGCTCTTCCAATTCAATAATCTTCACCTAATCAAACATGCAACGTTCTACACAAAAGGGTAAAATATCTAACTAAACAAAATAAAGCAAAACAACAGTGGGTGTGTATGGAATTAAACCAGCAGTTATGGCAAAAGTGATAATATGACAAGGGAATATGGTGTTGAACAAAGCTTTGGGAGCGCAGCCCGCCAGAAAGTGTAGCTCAGTGAGATGCAGGCAGTCATAAAACGTCCCCCACCGCTGGGGATGTTCGAAAACACAAAGGGTTATAAAACTTTTGGCGGCAACCAATAAAACATGAAGTTGAAGACAAAGAAAACGGTTGATTTTCACCGTAAGGTTATTATAGCAGTCCATTTTCACGGCACACCTGTTCTCAGGTGTTCACACAGTAAAAGCACAATCTTGCGAGACCCGGCGGCCTCAGAAAACAACAGTAATCATGTTTCAAAAGACAATGGCATGCACATACAATTCAGAAGACATTCGACTGTAAGTGGCGATTCTACATCGCACTAAAACCTCCTCTATCCTGCCCAAGCTATTCCTGATAAAGAAATAAAAATAAAAGGTGGATTTTACTTGTTGAAGTCTTCCTTCTGGGGCAGCGAGTGAGAGAGAAAGGGGGTTGAAGAGTTCCACACGTCCACGGATACTCCAAGAAAGTGGTCAATCTCCGTCTTTTGTCCTCCTTGGCAAAACGGAAAAATATGATCTGACCGTCAGCAGTCGACTAGAACAAAACAAGGAGGGAGTCTCCTTGAAACTCCGTGGGGTTTGGTTACGTGTTGAAAAACTCACGTCTTCGATCGGCAAAGTGAAATTTCTGGCCTTCTCATTCCAGAAACCTCTTTCGTGCATTTTTCGTTGGCCAATGAAGGAGAATAAATGAAGAATCCACGTCGGACTTCTTCTCCAGAGATGCACTTCAGTTACTTTCCAGTGTGAAAAGCAAAGCTTTTAAAGGGGCCACCTTCATTCATGCTTTCCATGACGTCAAACTTGGGATGCCCCGTCATGTCAGCCGCGGTGGCCGCTGGGATTCGTAGTAGCGGGCTATCCTGGGATACAAAATGGCCAATGACGCCAAACGGCTTGGTAGCGTCCAGTAACGTGCAAATGGTCCAATATTCAGCTCAACATGTGGTCCAACAGCTCGATCTCTCAGCGGTTGACCTCTGAGGAATTACTGGAAGGATTTTTGGTTAAAATCTTGTTGCCTTCCTTCTGCTGCTGGTTTCCTCCATGATGCTTTCTTAGGTTCACTCTGACTTTTCTTAAATCATTTCTGATGTTAGTTTGAACGGTTAGAGAGACCACATTTGAGATAGTTTTCATTGGTTCTGTCCAGACAGAAACAGGAGTTGCTGTGCTTAACACCAAGACCAGATGCAGAGGGACCGGCCCGTTGGGTCATCCAAATCACTGTGGTTTCCTCCCACTGTGACTCCTTGCCCTTCATTGGGATTCCTCCTGAATAAACGTCACATGTTTCATTCTGCTTCTTCATGGATTATTCTTTACAGACGTTTTGAATTTATTAAAAGTGCATGAATATCAACAGTTAAATTCTGGTTCAAATAAGAAAGTTCTGAGTAAATGGGAATTTATTTCTTTTGGAGAAGATCCCAATGTGTGAACTGATCTCCAGGTATTTAAGGGGCGTCAGTCATTCCAAATGGATGAAATAATGAGAGGGTAAATGAAACAGCTTTAAAGAGGTTTTAATTCTTGTTAAAGAGAAGGATTTAATAGTAGTTTGTACCTTACCTGAATTAGACTGAAGCATTTTCACAGCAGGTTTGTAGAAAGGAAGTCCTGCTAACACCAACTAGACCAGCAATAAGAGAGCTATACTGCTGTTAACACTGTGGGTCTTCTCTCCTACAGAAAGTACTCCTGGCTTAATGCTTCTGTGATTAGGTGTGTCTGGACGGAACCACAGAAGAAACTACTGCTGCTATCTACTCTGTGTACTCTCCTGGGTCTTCTCTCCAACAGAAAGTACTCCTGGCTCAGTGCCTTTGTATGTTTTTCTATGCATCTCTTTGTCCCATCAATCCCCAGCCAGTCACTACAGATGCCAGGTCTATTTTGGGTTCATCTCTTTTAGTACCATAACCCCAGGTGTTTTTGTATCTTTGTAGAACCTGGTACCAAAAGTTTATTTGTTTATGCCCTAGAGCTAACAGAAGGGGTGCTTTCTATTTCCATGACAGTATATCAAGGGCTCCTCTTGCTTTGAACTGAACCAAATAAACAGAGTTAAAATGAAAAACAGCAGCATGCATTGGCTTGGTCATTGAGAAGCCATCTGGGAGCTACTTATTTCAGCGCCCCCTGGTGTTCAGCCTCCACTGATTTTTGTAAGCGCCTTTGATTTTTCCTCATAAAGAAATATGAAGAATTTTATGGTGATTTAAAGAAGAATAATTGTTTGAGAGCCAAAAAAACCTGGCTCTTCTTAATGATTTTAGCCACATGATCCGGATCCCTGAAAATAACTGGAATTCCCACCACTGGCAGCACCGGTCCAAACTCACTTTTTTTGTAGATCAGTGACATGCATGTTTTAATGATCGCAATCACCTATTGCTAATATGCAATATAGTGTAGTACGCAAACAGAACCTGCACCAGTTTGATCAACACACGCTTCGTTGGGATAAGCTGGAAACTTTGAAGGTCGAAGAATTTACTTATTTCACTAGAACTTGTGAAACAGTAGAATGACGGACGTTGAACTGGATGATAGTCTGGTGTGGATCAAATGTTCAGGAACTGCCTCAGGATCATGTTTCTGACTCAGGACTCAAATTTGGGCCAAATATTTGTTACTATAAAAGTTATACCGGATTATGTTTTCAGCTACACAGCAATGAAGCTTTGTTTTCTATTGTTTTCTCAGCTTTAAGATTTCAGATACATTTTAAGAAAGACATGACCTAGGAGTCCTTTTTTCCTTCAGTCTAGCTCAGGTGCGTAGTGTTGTGGAATTTTCTTATCAAAGTGGGTAGAAGTTGACTCATAACAAGAGAAAATCCGGACTTTTTCTTATAAGTTTTATTCAAAGGCATTCAGCGTTTGAAGACCCTGACACTGAGGTTAGTCAGTGAAACAGAGCCCCGATCAACATTTACACACAGTATTTATACCAGAACATGACTGTGTTATCTCAACTTCCAAGAGTCTGTGTTTTATGACCCAAACCCTTCTTGAGTTCAAAGGTGACAAGGTTATCTAGGAACAGACCTAACTGCCCTTCCTGACATCATCCTAAATGATGGGTCTTAACCATTAAACTCTCCAGCATTGGAATTTAGAGTCCATCTGCTCTAAAAAACAGAACACTAACAAAACACAGAGGTCAGAGGTGAGAGGTAGATGGAAGGTCACCTGTGAGTGATACAACACAGAAACAAATGTGAGAGGTGAAGGGAATATCAGAGCACTTTAAAAGAATTTTCCATTACACTCCTTTCTTCTGATTACAAGATAATCACAAAACTAAAAGAAAATTCTACAAAACCATCACCCAAAGCTTATAATCAAAGTAAAACTAATAAAAGAAAAGAATACATAACAAATACATGTGTTATGTCATGGCTTCCTCTAAGATCTACTGTAAAGCATCTCAAGCAACATAAAATCCATCGGTATCCATACCATCTGCCACTGTAAATGCAGAATCATCACAATCATGACAAACAGAAATTAAGTTCACATCCTCATCAACAGGCAACACAGAAAAACGTACCAGTCTCATCACCATTCCCCTAACCATTGGAATAATACAACATGAAAGAAACAGCAAAATCAAAAAGAAACATAAAAGAATCACTCCAATCTTTACTAACCAAGATGTCCATCCACCAGTAAAGAACCAAGACCAAGGATTCCAAGAGGAACTCATATTCTCCTTCTGTTGGGTCGTCAGCAAGTCCTCAAACTTATCATGGATATTCGTCATGTTCTTAGACACATCGGGAATAAAAGTGCAACATTGTTCCCCAATTAAATGACAAACGCCACCCCTCTCAGCTAACAGATAATCCAAAGCCATTCTATTTTGCAAACTTATAGTTCTTATAGCCTGCTGCTCCGTAGGTAGAACAGTGAAACCTTCCTCAGATAAAGCAGTAAGATTTTCTAACTCAACTGACAACTCATTAATCCTATGGGCGGCGTTAGCAGCACCATAATTAGGAAAAATTGTACCCAAAATCCCTTTCCAATGTGGGATCCTAGCTCTCTTTTGCCGTTTGAGCATTGTCTTCCTCTCTAATAATGGGCTGATTGAATCATAAGTTCTGACTGTAGGTAGTAAATGAGCTAGATAACATACTCCAGACCAATTAGCAGGCAGATACAGATATGATCTGTTTCCACACATCCAAACCATGTTCTTAGGACACGAGAACCCATCTCTACTAGGAAAAGTAACAAGAACCCTGGTTAATTTACCTGCCATGCCATACAATTGACTTCCATTCGGTAAGGCTGTAAGATTAAGAGTTAACACAAAAGGATCTGGAGCCAAAGATTCTGAAATAGTATACGGATCAGTCCTGACAGGACAAGGTCTAGATGTATTACTGTGGATCAAGGAAAATTTACCAACATTTCTGCTTTTCCGTACAGTATAATTCCTCACCCAAGGAAAAACGATCTCCACCAACCGGTTATCTGGAAAGAAAGTAGCTAGAGTATAAGCAGTATCAATAGGAACTGGTACCAAAAATGGTTGATCATTAATAGCATGTGGAATCAAACAACAAACATAACAACAATAATTTCTTATCTTCCTCACGGTTTGATGCATCAGTTGCCACCAGACATTATCAGTATGATCATAGTAGTCAGAAAAGTGATGGATCTCTCTTCGAATCAGCTGATGACTATTATTTACACAATTCCTCAAATTAGCCTTACATTGTCTTTGCTGCACCTTTTCCCAAATGAACACAAGAGTTATAAAAATACTTGAAATACCAATCATTAGCATCAGAACAGACCATCTTCCATTTAACTGCATCGTGACCTTGAAGTGGAATGTCCTTTCTTCTGGTACTGAAAGCAAACAGTTTTTTCTCAAAGAAAACAAATTATAAACAACTTTAAAAAAAACAAAAATCCTGCTGCCTCTCCTGAGTGGCTTCTGCGCTTCAAGCTGCCCTGTTACCAGTCTGGTACAGGTGGGCGGTCGTAGGAAGCTCCTCTAGAAATATGTTTAGAAACAGGAACTCTAACCTGCTTGAAGTTAGGCTTCCATAGTCCAACTTATGATTTTTAACTTTCAGGCAATGCGATGGCCTTAAGTAGATTCTGAAATAACGTTGCACTGCCCAAGGGATTATTGTGTCCTTGTAAGAACTATGTTCTTCAACCACCTCTTCAATCACTCGCCAGTGATCAGCTTACAGTTCTTTATCTTATGGTGGTCCGCTGTCCTCACACCTTTCAGGCCGTGGATGATCCAGTTGGAAGATGACTTGTCCTGGAAGCCAGATGAAGCTGGAGGAGCTGGAGCTTTCCTGCAGCTTTCCTGCAGCTTTCCTGGGTGTCTAGTAGGATCTGATATGGGCCATTCCAGCACCTGGACTTCCTGTGTTTTCTCCTAGATTCTCTGACCAGAATCCAGTCGCCAGGAATAAAGGACTGGAGGGTGGAAGTGGCTGTTTCTGGTAATGCAGCCTTCACTGTCTGTGAAACTTGAGAAAACACAGTGGACAGGTTTTGACAGTAAAACAACATCCTATCTTCACACAAAGATGTGGAAGAAAATTATCTTGGCAATATCCCCATGTCCAAATTAGGAGACCTGCCACACAGCACTTCAAAAGGACTGAGATTTGCCTCTGTCCTTTGTCTCAATCTCATATAAGTGAGAACAATAGGTAGAGCCTTCACAACGCTTGGCTAATTTTCAATTCAAAGTCCCATTCTCAAACCTAAGTGCTTAACTACATGAACTTCATCAAAACATCCAACAAAATCCAAAGAATTGATCTTCTGACTTCACCTGATATACTAGCAGTGACCATCAGCTAAATATTCTGAATATCAAAAATGTGACATGATGTTTGAGGAAGGTCTGATTAATGGTCAATATTTCATAGTTTCAGAATACCCGAAAATAATTTCAAAAATGGTCTAATCTGTGGAGATATAAAATTTCACAAAAGAATCAACACCATAATTTCAGAGAGGTTTTCATAATGTGGTCTTAGGGAGCTATGCACCATTTATATAAACAAAGTACAACGTCTCTCTCGCATTGTCACTAAGTCCTCACTGGAGGTATGAACTACCCTTTTTCCCATGAGTGCTAAAACTTTTGGAACCCCATGTTGCTTTATTCTGACATTCCTCTCTTCTGGCGCAGGGTCCAACCCATGCGACAATCCAGCAAAAAGTTTGTACAAAAATGTTTTAGTAACCAAGATCACATTACATAGAACCAAAGAAATGAATTCTGACAGAACTATGTGTCACTATGAATTTAACGAAAGCAACATAAAGAAAATCCAGATGTTTTTAACTGCAATTCAGTTCCATTAACAACTAAACACAAACTGTAATTATTTAGTTCATCAATGTTTCACTTAGAAATTAGTCACATATCATCCTAATTTGTCTTGTACAAAGATGAGTATTAGATTAATGGACATCCAATGTAATTTGGATGAATAAACCCTACAAATTGAATCTAATAAATAATTCCCACCAAGTATAAAGGCATGACTCTGATTCTTTATCAAAAATATATTCCTTACTTTTGCATATCTTGAACTGTCAGCTAGCTTAATGGCACCAGGGGACACTTTCAATCTAATAAATCACCAATGATTCTGCATGCAAAACTAATTCTTCAAACTAGTTTAAACTATTTCATTAACCTTTTAACAATAAAACACATAAATCTAAAAGTCATGCTACATCCTTAATCATTATACAAAAAAAAAACATGTTATTAAGGCAACAATCACTACAAGCATTTTGATTCTATTGTCTCTTAAACAGTGTTAAAACTCAGGAAGGGAGGTGCTGAGCGTTACCATGACAACAAAGGCATGAACCAACCTGGTAGGTGGGCGGAGTCAGGCAGAACCAACCTTTGATTGACAGCCTATGGGCGGACCCACAGTTTCTTCATCCCATCCCACATTAGTGTAACTTAAACTGCAAAGCTATTAACATGCACCTACCTCAGAAACAAGCTGCTTCTTAACTCTCCTGAAAACTCAAAGTTTTAATCAATCTGGGATTTAGAAACATTATTCTAAACATGGATTATTGTTTTATGCAACATATAAACAAACATTAATTCCAACAAAACAAAGACAAAACATCAGAGACAGACAAATGGCCAAATTTGAAGCTTCAAGAATTCAAAGAAATGTTTAACAATCTCTTTTCAGAATATGTTTTCTCAGCCATATCTTTTAATGCTATAATTGATCAATTTTGTTATGACAATCTTCAGGATTGTTTTTTTTTTAAATCAGTGCACATAGTCCAGAAAATCTCAAAGTATTTAGAAGCACAGCAACAGTTTTCTCTTAAATTAATCCAAATTTACTGATGCTGAAACCTTTTGCTAATTCTTTGTACTGTAACTCTGTAATAATAACTACAATCCTGAGAGTTATTGTTATAATTCTCTTTTTGTTTTGCTCAATTTGATCGCAGCTGCATTGCAGAATTTCAAGTTAAATGCAAAGAAGTATGTTTAATTTAATTCAATTCAAATTCAAAGATACTTTATTGATCCCCGAGGGGAAATTAGAAAAGTCAGCGTTGACATTTTTATGTTATACCCAAACTAAACAAAACTGCAGTGTTTGACTTAATCATAAATTAAGATAAGAAGCTTGTCTCCAAACTGGACTTTTTCCCACATAATGTTTCAAAAAAGAACAAACATCATTTTCTTTAATTTGGCTATTTAAATTTTGAGAGTCGGGGAGAACTTATCACTAGAACCCCTCTTTAATAATCCAATGGTGATAAATGTTCCAATATTTTATCTCTTAGTAATCTGAAATTACCTTGTGTACCTTTGTACTCCTATGTATTCCTTTAATCTTTAAACCCTAAGAAATCAAACAAGGAGACTTGAGTTTGAGCCGACCATCCTCTTACTGTTAAGAGAGCCTTTATTTCTTTTCTTTTCCTAAAATAAAGGATTTTACTTGTCTTTATTCTGTTATAAAAATCCTAACCTTGGTTCCAAAACTAAACTCTTCAGCACCAATCTGTGTTCCCCAGAGTAGAAATTTTGAGTATTATTGCATTTCAAAGTCACCAAAATGACTGGAACTCATCATTGGCTTAGATCTATTTTAATAAGTAATCAGCCTACCTTTAATTAAGTCTTATAATTTCATGGACCCAAAATCTATGGCTTACAGGCTTCAGGAGTCCAGGAACCACAGGTTGAGTACTACTGCATTGAACAATGGTGTTAACTTTCTGCAGAGATTGAAGGATTGGCTAAATATATTATTTCTGCTTGGACAATAATCAGATTTAAAATTATTAGTTCACAGCTCCTAATTTACCTCAGATCATATTTGCTTCTAACCCAGTTCATAATAAGCTTCAGACAAACATTATGCTAAAAAAACCAAAAACAAAACAAAAACCAGATCTGTTTTAAAATAAAGAAAAAGCATGCTTAAAAACTTGATACTGTGGTGGAAAATAACTCCACGGTTCTGAAGGCCTTTTCATGCAGAGTCTTTTAGGAATTAGTTTAATTTTTGTGTGGTACCACTGTCCAATCAGATTCTTTCTAAATAACCCCATTTTTCATTCTCATTTTAAAGGTTTGTTTTACCAAGGGAAATATGTTTAACAAAACCAATTACTCTCAAAAGTTTTAAAAGTTTTTAGCTGGTGATATCTTAGAAAACAACAAGTGTTTTAATATTTCTGTGCAACACAGAACTGATCCGGTGTCCTTTCCTTCTCCAAAGGGAGAAAAAAGAACCTGCAGAACCAAATCTTTCATAGTTTTTGTCAGGACCTGATATAAGGTACAGTGTAAATAAACACGCTGCATGAATCAGAAGAGGGAAGAAAAAAACACTAATATAACCTCTTCCCAGCAGCTGCTGTGAAAAACAATGAATTTGTACTTTCCACAAGCGTCAGTTAACACTTGCGGACAAAAACTGCACCAAACTGTAAATACTGTGTCAGAAACTGTATGAAGACCATCTGCAGTAGAACTAAGACTGTTTTAATGAGGTCTCTACCCATTAGATTTATGGGATACAAAATCTGACAACAGAAAATAATATCTGAAGGAGAAACCCATCAGGTGTTACGCATGTGCTGGGTTTTATAAAAATACTCCTTCATGAGATCTGTCCTGAGAATAACATAGAAACACTTGGTTACTGCTGAGTTTTGGAGATGTTGTAACTTCCTCTGCTTTTTAATAACTTTTAATAACTAGAATAATTGACCCTGAATATTCCACGACGAAAGAGAACTTGTTTCTCTAAAATAATTAACTGGAAAGTATCAAATGAGTTAAGTTATCACCCTTTTAAAGATACTTTTCTAACCCTAAAATAATATTTTAACCCGCTATATCTGTCAACGTCAAGTAAGCATCACATGAGAAGCGGTTAATAAGCGTTCTTCATTGCAGAAAATAGGAAAAGATTTATGCAAATGTGTGTGTGTTTGTACGTTACCTCCATCAGTTTCTAAATCGCTCCAGAGTCAGACTGTCACACAGTCCTCTATCAGTCCAAAAAACAACCAGGCCCTTCCCAGGTCTGTTGGTGAGACATTCAATCATTCTTTGTCCACTTTAACTTCTCCAGGAGGGAGAAAGAAGAAACTTTGCTCCGGTTTCTCTTCTGCCCGCATAAGATGTGCTTTCAATATAAATCCAGTGTATCACTCTTCTGGCTCTTGCAAACAGCATGGATCGTTGTCCATCTCAGAGAATCTGGATTTTCTTCTGAGTTTCGTTTTTTTTTTTTTTGTAGAAAGTCACACTGCGATTTTCAACATGCAGGAAGGCAGATCTCTCTCTTTCAGGCCGTGCTGGAGAAGCGTCTCTGGTGGAGTAGCCATGGAGAAGGGCAGGTTTCTAAAATCCAGACTCAAAAACGCAGATGTTGAACTCAAATCCCATATATGTGTGTATTTGTGTGTGAGAGAGGCAGAAGAAAAGTTTAGTATAGGTTCAGATTTTGCACAAAGAAATATTATCAGTCAGTCAGTCAGTTGTCCCCCTGCCTGTCACTTCCTTCCACAACATGAACTATACTCCTTTCTAAAACAACTTTCTTTTCGCATCTCTAATGTCCCTTTTCACTTTTACCTTCTTTACCGACTGATCGCAATATTTAAGACAAACAAAACTTCCTTCAGGAAAGTTTTAACTCTTTAACCCCTTAATTGATGCACTCTGTGCTTTTTAATCTTTTCTTATGTTTTTTATTTATTTATTTTTCCATCAACTGTTTTACTTGAAACTTTTTAAACTATTTAACTTATTTACACTCAAACTTCCACGCTGTGAAAAACCAAACTTATCTTCCAAATTAAAGCACATTTAACACAATCATCCCCACTTTTTCCTTTCATTATTTTATAAATCAGAGTCTGAAGAAGGAGACACCCCTGATGCCTCAAGGTTCCGGAACCATTTTTTTTTTTACCTGTTCAGCGGCACGTCTGCCGACTGGCTTTTCTCCTTTATGAGGTGTAGAAAATTGCTAAAAACCACCCGCAAAACCCTGTGTTTTGCTTTATCTTATTGTTACCAATAAGAACCTCCCTGCAATTCCTTTTGCAGGGTAACCGGGCCCTCAGCTGATGTCCTCCCTCTCGCAACTCTGGAACCTAATTAATTAGTTAGGAGATGATGGTTAATGTGTAATAAAAATAATAATATACATTATATCATACAGAGCAACTTCTCACCCAGATATATTTGAAGACAAATTGTTCGGATCTAATCAGCCAGAAGCCGCAGGCGGACACCCGGACTCCACTACCGTAATATGGAGGTGGACTGAGAACAACTCTCAGGCTGGCCAGGCGTCCGTGTCCCATCCTGCGGTCTCCTCTGGCACGTTAGATCCTGTTCGTGACGCTAAAATTGTTGTGGAATTTTCTTATCAAAGTGGGTAGAAGTTGACTCATAACAAGAGAAAATCCGGACTTTTTCTTATAAGTTTTATTCAAAGGCATTCAGCGTTTGAAGACCCTGACACTGAGGTTAGTCAGTGAAACAGAGCCCCGATCAACATTTACACACAGTATTTATACCAGAACATGACTGTGTTATCTCAACTTCCAAGAGTCTGTGTTTTATGACCCAAACCCTTCTTGAGTTCAAAGGTGACAAGGTTATCTAGGAACAGACCTAACTGCCCTTCCTGACATCATCCTAAATGATGGGTCTTAACCATTAAACTCTCCAGCATTGGAATTTAGAGTCCATCTGCTCTAAAAAACAGAACACTAACAAAACACAGAGGTCAGAGGTGAGAGGTAGATGGAAGGTCACCTGTGAGTGATACAACACAGAAACAAATGTGAGAGGTGAAGGGAATATCAGAGCACTTTAAAAGAATTTTCCATTACAGTAGTTAGACCTGGGCTTCCGGGGCGGATGTTTTTAGTCCAGTTCTACATGTAGACAGAACCAGGTGTTGCTCAATAAACCAGGAAAATATCTCCTGGTTCCAGTAAGACGTAGTAGAAAGTTAGAAAGTAAACCTCCTTCTTCTCTTTCATATCTTCTGTGCTGATTCTAAACACACACCTCTGGGTTTAAAGATGCTGGATAATTAAGAAATAAATCATAGCAATTAATCACATGTGGACCATTAATTAGTTAACTATTTTATTTTTCTGAATTACACATGTAATGTTATATAAACTAAAGTAATTAAAGAAGGATACGGTTTTACTGAAGGTGAGACATACATACCATATGTATACAGTTATTAATAACTGTAATATTAGTACCGATAAGGTCCAGGATGAGGCTCTATGCTATATTTTAAACACCACAACTTAACACCGTTTCCTCTCAAAGTGTTTAATAGGAAGAACTGCACTAATGTCTCACATGTTCAGTCAGAACAACAGAATGTGTTGAAAAATGTTTAATTTCTTATTTTTGGCAGACAAATTTCTTCAGAAGTGGAATGAAGGGCTGAAAAGATGGCGATAAAAGAGAACAGGTTCATAAATGAAGGAACAAGTTTAATAAAATGTTTCGAAAGCTCTTGGCATAATAAAATAAATGTGTTTTAGGATTTTACCATTTGACTAAGATTTAGAAAAATCAACTTTATACCACTTTCCTTTTTTGAAATACAAGTATAAAGACAATGGAGCCTCAGGAGTGGAACACTTTATGAGAATAAAGTTTAAAAAGGTCATTTATGTAGATGAGAAAAGAAGCACATCTATCTGACCAAAAGTAAACATCTCTG
Source organism: Girardinichthys multiradiatus (assembly GCF_021462225.1). Classification (NCBI taxonomy): domain Eukaryota; kingdom Metazoa; phylum Chordata; class Actinopteri; order Cyprinodontiformes; family Goodeidae; genus Girardinichthys; species Girardinichthys multiradiatus. The sequence goes on from NC_061808.1 coordinate 2,082,461, forward strand.
AGTTTAAGAAAAACTTTTGTCAGCAAAAATTCAGGTTAAGTTCTTTTCTAAATACCTCAAAATGTGTCATTATTTGCTTCAGCAAAATGGTTTTTCATCAGAGCTCAACTCTGTTTCTCCTTGTCCTTCATTCAGCTTCTAACAAAAATAAAAAGTTAAATTATTGCTAACCTTTTTTGTTTGATTCACAATAATTTACATTCAGTCTAAAACCAGCTGAGACAGAGAACTGGTACAATATGTCCTATATTATTTTAACTTTAAATTACCTATAAATTCTCTTATTCAAATCTAAATATTTTGGATTTGGGCTAAAGCCTCCAATGTTTGGAGACCCTAAAAACGCCCCTGGTCTAGCTAAATAAAGCTTCTAATGTTGCATGACCTTTTGAAAAAACAAAACTTTTAATATTTGATAAATATCTGCGATTGGAAATTTGTTGTTATTTTTAGAGAGCCACTATTTTGTTTCTTTTTTAGGTAATAAAATCAAGAAAACTTTAGCAAAAAGAGGATGGATACATTTTCTTCTAGGGGATGTTGATATTTGTGGAAAATTAGGTAAAACAAAAAGCACAGAGTTTCTGACCTGATGAGAAGAAGAACAGTTCAGAAAAAATATTACTGAAATTGTTAGTGTCAATCTGTTGTGGAAATTGAGTGCAAATATTCAGAGAAAACCCTGAGAAACTGCTGAAACCTTCATCTTTTTTATATATCTATATTTAAAAACATTGGTTGGATCTTCAGTTTTTAGCCCAAGTTAATAAGAGCCACTGTGGAAGGTCCAAAGGGCCATCTGCTGCTCTGGAGCCACAGGTTGCAAACCTCCAAGCCCCACCCATTAGGAATAGTGCCACCTACTGGTGGACGCTAGAGAATTTTGATATCAAAGCAGTGGTGAACGTACTGAACTTACTTAATCTCCAGATTTGTCTGATTTAGGCTTCAGTGTGAGTTTTAAAGAAGAAGAAGAAATATCAACCCAATAACAAAAGGTTTTCCATACTCCGTGGCTGCTGCTTGGAACCCTAATTTAGCCCTGATAACAGACAGAAGGGCTGCAGCAGGAACTCTAAAGGATCAGCAGAGGTTATTTAGCTTCCTTATGTGGGAGCAGAGGTAACTGCTTCAACTGCAAAAAGTGAAGCAATGTTTCACTCAGGTAACAAAGCGGAGACATGAACACACACAAACAACATTAAAATGGAGACGTGTGGAACAGAAAGATCGTTGTAGTGCTTAAAACTGAACCAAAGTGCCCCTCCCTCATGACCCTGCATAGGTAAGTGGGTATAGACAATAGAAGGATGGAAGAGTATTATTAATATTAATATTGTTACTGGTGGAATCAGCAAAGTTAGTGGTTAGTGACTTGTCCAGGGTGTAACCTGGCCCTCCAGCAGCACTATCCCACCCGACCCCCGTTATAAAGACTGGGTCGTTATGGAAACTGGATAACAATGTTTTCTCATGTCAGACACAAGCAGCTGATATTAAATGAAGACTTTGTAAACATTTAAAGGTTTTTAGTTGTCAGCATACAAATGGTGCATTTGAAAACCTGTTCTGGGTTATATGTTCTTTTGGGGACCCAAGGTCAGGAAGGAGCCCTAATTTGCAGCTTAACTTTGAGTTTGTTGTTCAACTTTGATTAAATCAGATACTTCTGTCAAAGTGTCCACTAGTGGGCGACAGAGACAAGCTGATGAACTGCACACAGCTGACTGTATATTACTGCCCATCATTACTGGCTTCTAAGAAAGCACAGCTCTACATCTGATCATGGACTAACGCTGCTGATAAGTGTTTGCAGGCATACTTCTGCAGAAACAGAAATACATGAAAATGAGAGAAAAATTGCATTTTAGAGGCAATGTCTCATACTTTAACACATAGTCTGAATATTTGTGGATCACAGTACATGTACTGCACATGTTCAGCCAATCACAGCTCTTCCACCCCCTCTCTCAGACCGACAGGGAGACGGTTGTCTTGGAGACGGCCACGTGGTCCCGTTGCCCCAGATTATTTTGCAGCTCAGCCTATTTCTCCCCCTGCCTCACCCCTATATTCCTTTGTTCCCTTGTTCACCTCCTTCTGGTTTTCCTGTCCCCTTTATCCCTTCATCCACTCATCCATTCCTGTTTTTTCCAGACTTTTCTTTCATTGCGTGTTTTGCTCCTCTTGTCAGTGTTTTCTCCTTTCTGTCTTGGACACTTTTATGATTCATCCTCTCCAATCTACTTTGGTTTTCTGCCCTTTTTAATCGGTTCCTTTTTCTCTTCATCCTTGATTCATTGTCTGTTCTCCTGTTTCTTGACCTTCAGTCATTTCTAAATGTATTATTCTATCTGTCCTTCTTCTCCTTTTCTTAACTCTTCCCCATTTCTCCTGATGGATGTGTCTCCCGTTATGTAATCCTCGCTCTTCTGCACAGCCAATCAGATTCCTTTAGTGTGTGACATCAGATAATGGAAGCTGGGGCGGGAAATCCATCAATAATAGCAACTCGTTCTTTGCATGTGTGTGTATGTTTGTATATGTGCTTGTTTGAACCGGTTGGTTGCCATGGTGACATGATAAAACGACCTCAGGTTTCCCCCTAATCAACCACGGTCACCTCGTCCTGTCCCACAATGCACCTGTGAAACGTTGTTACATAACAGAAGCAGGGTGCGAGCCTCAGCCAATCAGAGCAGACAAAGTCACACAAGGACAGGTTCTTTCATGCAGACTGAGACTATGAACACCATCACATCCACCAGCACCACCAGTGGCAGTGGGACCTGATCAATCACAGGATCAATAAACATCACAAGCTCAGATTTTTTCCTAGTTCATGACATCTCATCAAGATGTGATGGACTAATATAGAAACAGGAAGTGTCTCCTCTCACTTCTGCAGTAAAACAGAAACAGAATGAATGCTGGAGGTCAACAGGCCCGGAGCACAGAACGTCATCAGACAAACACTCTGAGTCAAGCACCAGTTCCCCTTAAAAAGCTCTGAGTAACAGGATCATTGAGGCTAAATCCTCCTGAGGTCACATGCTGGACTTGCTGTTCTCAGACAGACCGGAAGAGAACATGTCCAGGTTGTGGGAAGACTAAAGATGCTCCAGTTCCAACTGGTTCCTGTTTATTTCTGCTCATTCATACGAAGGTGGTTCCTGTTCAGATTAAGAACAAATTGCTCATCTGGATCAAGCTCCTTGTGTTTTCAAAACCTCAAAATAGACTCATTAAAACCCTATAGTGGTTCATATTGACCTGATAGCATCATATAGTTGCTGCAGATTTTTTGGTTGAACATCCATGATGAGAACCTCCCGTTCCACCACATCCTACTCGTGTTCTGTTGGACTGAGACTGTGGAGGCCACTGGAGTCCTGTGAACCCATTTAAAGAAGCCCATCTGAGATTATCTGTGCTTTGTGACATGGAGCATTATCCTGCTGGAAGCATCCATCAGAAGATGGGCATACTCCTTTAGGCTGTGGGTTTATGTGATGTTTAGATGGTTCTAAAGTGGCCCAAACTGTGCCAAGAACATGTTCTCATACCATGACATCACCACCCGCAGCCTGAACCATTGACACAAGGCAGAATGGATCTGTGCTTTCATCCTGTTTACACCAAATTCTGAACTGACCATCTAATTCTTGAAGCTCAAATCCAGACTCATCACACCAGGAAACAAACTTGTTCTGATCCAGTTCTGGTAAATCTGTGTGAATTGTAGCCTCGGTTCCCTGTTCTTAGCTGATAGGAGTGGCACCAGGTGTGGTCTTCTGCTGCTATAGACCCTCTGATCCAAGGTTCCACACTTCCTATGTTCAGACATGGTTTTCTGCATACTTTGGTTCGGAACCAGTGGTTATTGGAGCTGCTTTCTGTCATCTGGAACCAGTCCACCCATTATCCTGTGTTTTCTAACCTCAAACAAGGCATTTTCCACCACACAGCTGGATGTTTTCTCTCTTGTGTGTGAAAATCCCAGCAGATTATCACGTTCTGAAATATTCAGTCCAACCAGACAAACACTAACAACATTCAAAGTCACTTAAATCTCCTTTCTTCTGCTTTTTGATGCTTCCCTTCTTCAGCAGGTGTGTGTGTGTGTGTGTGTGTGTGTGTACTTGTTGCTGAGTGAGAACCAATTTTCGTATTTTTATCGCAAAGTGAGGACATTTTAACAAAGTGAGGACATTTTCCTGGTCCTCACTTTTCCAAATTCCGTTCTTGGGACAGGGGTTAGGTTTAGGACTAGGGTATGAATTGAGTTATTGTTAGGGTTAGGTATTAACTGGTTAGGGTTAGGGTCAGGATTAGGCACTAAAAATCAAGGAAAATGAATGGAAGTCAATGGAAGTAACTGAAAAGTCCTCATAAAGATAGTAAAACACGGATGTGTGTGTGTGTCTTTGTGCTTGTGTGTGTGTGTGTGTGTGTGTGTTCCTGTCTTGGCATCACAGTGAGAACCATTTTCCCAATTTCACCATCAAATTGAGGACCGTTTGTACCAAAGTGAGGACATTTTGCTGGTCCTCACGACCTATTTTGCTAACGGTTAGGTTTAGGACTAAGATGTGAATTGACTTTAGGTTAAGGTTAGGGTTAGGCATGCACTGTTAATAGTTAGGTTTAGGGTTATTGTCAGGGTTAGGGCATAGAAAGGGTTGAAAATGACTGAAAATCAATGGAAGTCAATGGGAGTCAACACATGGTCCTCACTACATATAGCAAAACAAGAGTGTGTGTGTGTGTGTGTGTGTGTGTGTGTGTGTGTGTGTGTGTGTGTGTGTGTGTGTGTGTGTGTGTGTGTGTGTGGAAGATTGTTCCCAGCACTTATTGGTATCAATAAGTCTGTCTGTGTGGAAACAAATCACCCAAAGTCAAAGGTCAAGGTGCAGGATTGTTTGAGATCACTTTCATTGATCAATGACATCATATTTTCCAGCATGTTGTCATGGAGACAAGACTCACATAAGTGTGGATGATCAGGTTCAGGAAGGAATGATGGGGGTCTGGAGGGAAGGACGGAGTATGAAGGGCAAGAAGAATGGAGGGATGAGGAAGAAGATATGAAGGTAGGGAGGATAAGATGGAGCTCCTGTTGGTTATGGTAGCGTGTGTTCTGATCAGCTGATCAATAATCTGCTCTGATATGTGTGTGTGGGGGTGGATTATCTCATTATTCATGTTAATGATGGTAGCTGCTGCAGCCTCGTGAACCTGAAGGAGTGTTTACTCCGATGATGCAGCACAAACAGACCTGGGATCAGTTCTCCAACCTGAAGCAAGTCATGAGGCTGAAGTAATTTGTACCCCAGTTTGGACCAAAATGTTACCTGTTCACACCTGCACCCTTCTGTTAAAACCAATACCTGTTTATTTCTCTTGGTATTTAGGTGGTTTTGATGAATTGTGGAAATAAAATTTGATTTGATTGAATAATATTTCCTGAAGACCTTATAATACATCCTACTTCTATTGATTGTTGTGCTAATCTCAGTTTGGGTAAATTGATTCTCGTGAAATATGATTATGACCTCTGATCAAACCACAATATTATCTATTGGTGTCTCATAAACACATTTGAATGCAGAAGAGAATAAACAGGAAATTACTTTAAATCATTGCTGTCGAGGCAGGTGTGAAACGTCCCTTAGAAAGGTACAGAATTTCCTACGGTACCATTTTGGACCTGAAGATGTTGGGAACAAAATGACAAAATGGCGAACGGAGGAATCATCTGCATCCCATCATATCGGGTTCTGCTGAGCGGTCTGTGTAAGTGTTGGATCTCTCAGCAATGATCAAGCATGAACCAAACGAAAAGGGTCCAGACAGGAACTCTTCCTGGAGCCTCATATAACCATGGGCACCTCTTATTAGACGACATTGTGCCTTGAATCTTCAAATCATCAGATGTTTATTTGTGTAATTTTGATGATATCTTGCTGATGTAACTCAGCAGGATTAAACATCATGGGTTTGTCTTTTTAAATGGAAACAACTGTGTTGTTACTCCATGTTGAACAGTTCAGTGATCATGAGTCTAAGTTGTGTCCCTCCTTCCTTCCAACTTGTTGACGAACAAAGCGCTCATGGTCGCTGGCCGCTGGTTGCCTAGTAACCAGGCGCTGAGAGTCGACGCTCGGATGGACAGGGGCGACGACGACCATTGCATCTGCTGACAGCTGCTGTTCAAAAGCTGCCAGCAGGCTTTGTTCAAACACATAAAAACTTTATTCAGCATGCAGGACCACGACGCCAGCAGCCTGCACAGGCTGAATGAGATGATGATGTCATCAGCTCGCAGTGAAGGAAAGGAAACGCCTCCATGTTCAGACAGCTTTCCTTTGGACAGATTTTATGCAGGTTCTTATGTCTAATCATCTGCCGAGTGTTTGCTGTTCAGCTGGACTCTGTGATAATAAACTCAGAACCAAGCCTGAGGTATAAGTGGACTTTGTAGCTGCTTTGGGCTCCCTCCAGGCCGTGGGCCCCAAAAGAGATTGAACCACTTGCTCACATACCGCAGGAAATCTTCAAAGATTGAATGTTAACTGGCAGAGTCATAACTAAAAGCTCATCTAATCATTTCTGCTGCATGTATCCGGGTCGGTAAAACATTTCATGCAACCTCCAATATTTTACCAACATATCAGGAGCAAATTTATGCACTGACTGTAAAATGTGAAGGACTGGCCCTTTAAGGCTCCCTGCAGGAAACCACTCTGCCATGTTCTCCCCTTCCATCACCGGGATGTGTTCACTGCCTCCTCGGAATGAGGCGTTCGCGTACCTACAGCTGTCTGCTGACCAAACGGCTCTGTTGACATCCACAGCCCATCACAACAGATTGAGGCTGACGAAGGCCGTGATTGGCTGCAGCCGGCAGTAGGGTAAGCTCACGTTGGCGGCGCTGTCAGGTGACCACAGTGTGAAAAGAGCTGCTCCCCCTCCGTCTCTCTGAGCTCGATCATGAATAAATGACATAAGGGGTGGGGGTGGCTGTGTGGGGGGAGCACTGGAGCCAGTCTACATGCTGATGGAGCATGGGGGAGGGGCAGAGGGGAAGATGGAGGACAGGTGGGGGAAGGGGTGTAGGATCTGGTTTATATTCAGCTCTCAGCACCTGCTGGTGTTGCGACTGGATAAAAACACTGACATACCAACAGATTTACCCACTGTATGTAGGGTGGGTGAGATTAGACACAGAAACAGATACTTTTTTTAATGCTGACACGGCTCCCTCTGCTCTGACAGACCTCTTCCCCCCCTGCAGCATCCCGGGTGTCATGGCGTGCCACGCCCGTCCACCTGCTGAAGGTCGAGTCAGTAAATCTACATTATTGAACGACACCATCGATTTGTTGAGCCTGGATGGAGAGAAACTGCTTTAGCAGAGGAAAAGACACATTAACAACACAGAGGCTTTAAAAACCACATCCAGCAGAGGGGAACCAGGGTTTTATGTGGCCCTGGGCAGAATTCCTTTCTAGGCTCCTTTCATACGGTTATTTTTATCACCGCCCCATCAGTGCCTACCATAGCAACAAGGGTCCAGACCAGTGATCAGCACCATTCACTGTTATTTTCTAGTCATACAAACCACTCAAAGCACTTTGCACTGAAGCCTCAGTCACACTCACAATCTTACACGGGATGCAGATCGGTAGACAGCATGGGGTTGCCTTGCCCAAGGGCACTTCAACATGCCGCAGGATTAAAATCCAAAACTTTCAGATTGCAGGAAAACTACTCAACCCACTGAGCCACGGTCACCTCATAAAAACCACAAAGCTCATTGTTCTGCGATACTAATGTATCTAAACCAGGCATCAGAAATAAAGGTTAAACAATCCCTTCAAAATAAAACCGTAAACATTACATTAAGTGGATTTTTGCAACAGTAGTTTCAACAAGGTAAATACAACTAAATCAATCCCTGAGGCTGTTCTATCAATATAGAAGTTTAAGATACTTTTCAAAATAAAGGTTTGTATATTTACTGTTTTGTAATATTGAAACTGAGTTAACTGATCAAAAAGAGAATTGTCAGCCCTTCAAAATAAAGCTCATGCATTCTCTTAAAAATAAAAACCTCAGCTTTTGAAAGATTATTGCAAGTTGAACCCAAACTCAACATGAACAAAGGGATTCTGTTGGACTTTCAAAATGAAAGCTGACAGATGCTTTTAAAAATAAAAGTTTTTCTTTTAATGGTCTGTTCTGTTGTTTGGCAGAAACCACACAACAAATACTTGTGATATGCACCAACAAACGGTTTTTAATTATTATTATTAGCAGTAATAGTAGTGGTATATTTATATAAAGCACAGTGTAAAACACTTTCCCTAACTGGGACACAAGCAGCAGAAATGACTAAATGAGCTTTAAATTCTGACTCTGTCAACGTAACATTCAAACTGTGAAGGTTTTCTCTAGTATGTGAACAACTTGGGCATTTGATAACCTGCCCTGGGTGAATTAAAGCTATCGCTGGGGGCCCCACAAAGTCTTCTTCTACATGAGGCCGGCTCTGCATGGCGGCCTGATCCCCAGCACCTCCTGTTTGCCTGCAAGATCCAAACCGCGTCAGGAAACACTTGGTCTGAAGCAGAGATTTACTCACCAACAAAGACTTCACTGTTTCATTCATTAGTGCCCTCATTTCATATGCAAATCAGGAGGCCAGGTGGGCGTGGTCAGCTGCATAGCCTAATCTAGGCTGAAGTTCAGTCTGTCTGGAGAGTTTATCTGGTATAATCCCCTTCAGGACAACAATACCCCAAATACTCCGATCCAGAAGTATTCTGAGAGAAATGTACTTCATGTGTGAGCAGTAACACGATGCGGAAAGAGGTTTGATGTAAAACTGGACACAATCCAAGCAAATCTTCTGCAGACGCACAACCACAACTCACACTAATCTTTATTCCTAAAATTGTGGCTTTGTTAAAAATGTCAAAGTGCTGAATTTAAAGATCTTCATTCTTCTCCTAAGGAAGAAAACATCATATGACACACATTGGCAGCTGTGGCACCGTGGGCAGCCTGAGGAAGAAGACTAGTGTGGTCATCCTAAATATAAACTGTGCTGATTGGACGTGATAAACAACCGTCTCAAACTCCGGCCTCTCTCTGGGCAGCTGATCTCCGAAGATCTAAACTTCATCATCTTCTCATTTAGGTCCATGCTGCTTCTCACAGGTTCTGGGTCATTTGCCCCTTTATCCATTCACACACACATTTCATGTCCATTTCATCACTTCCTACTTTCATTTTGTGTTTGTAAGCCTACCATTTTCCACCCATGTCGTAACGTATCAGTTTATTTTCTTTGTGCGGTGGGTGAGATTAGCTGATCATCCACCTGCTGGTAGATGATCATTTACTGGAGCCATGAAGCCACCTATCCTACAGTTGAGTCCACATATCCAGGATGCTGATAACAGCTTTAAAAAGGATTGTATGGAGTGGAGAAACTGTTCCGGACTTTTTCGGCACATCATCCAACCATTCAGTGAACAGCATTCACAGGTTATTTATGCATCAAATACCGTTTTTCTAGTTTATTTAAATATTCAGTAAAAACGAAATGTCCAGGAGATACCTGCAGAACATGTATCCATAGCTAGGTTCTTTGTCTTACTGATGATGAGCTGCAGGTAATGCAGAAACATGCATCAGTTTGACCTCAGTAGCATCTCTTCATGTGTTTAATCTGTTTTCTCTGCTTTAAAACTGCACGCAAAGTAATGACAGAAGCAGGCGGAACCAAACAGCAGCCGTCGCTGTGAGAAAATCCTCCCCTGGTTGTTCTGGCTGCTTTAATCCAGCAGCAGGCAGATTATATAATCTGCAGCCCTGAGCAGGAACCATCCAAGCTGCAGTAAAGACAGTCTAAAGAGGCAGAACAGAGGTAATAAGAGGAACCATCTTCCAACAGCTTCTTCATGGCAGCGTTGGTTTATGATTTTACCCAGAAGTTAAATCCTGAAGTTTCTGTTCAGGAGGGAAATGGATTCTGCAAATTGTACCTTGATAGAGGAAAAGGCTTCAGAACAGAAACTTAGGAAATGCTTGGTTGTCTGTAAATGAGTAAAAATGGACAGAAATGAGAAGACGTTTTTAACGAAACAAGAAAAGAGCATCTCCTTCCAGTCCAACCAAAAGCACAGAATGTCCCACAGTCTGGATACAGGGGTGGGCAAATCCAGTCCTCAGTCCCTGCCATGTTTTAGATGTTCCTCCCTCAAACCACACTTGATGTAAATGAATGTCATTAGTAGGTTCCTGCAGAACCTGGAGAGAGGCTGAGGAGGAGGAGGAGGGTTATATCAGATCCTTCAGGACATCGGCCCTAGAAGAGTCAAACTGCACTACTCTGATCCTTAAAGGGAATTCTTCTAAAACCCACTGGTTCCAGAAGACAGCCCCATCCCTAAAGCCAAAGGAGCACAAATACATTCACTATAGTCCAGAAGATGAAAAGATAAACCATCAGCAGTGCACCAGATGTATGAGGATCTCCATACCATCCTGTAGATCCAACGTAATACCTTTAAAATCCCAGAGAACTCATAGGATTCTTTAAAGTCCAGTGGATCTGAAGCAATCTCTTGACAATGAAGGAAAACAGAGAAGATTCCTCCGGCACCTGGACTCCACAGGAACCTACGCCAGGATCCTGTTTGTGGATTTCAGCTCTGCCTTCAACACCATCGTCCCAGTTCTGCTACAGGAGAAGCTCTCCCAGCTGAGTGTGCCCGACTCCACCTGCAGGTGGATCACTGACTTCCTGTCTGACAGGAAGCAGCGCGTGAGGCTGGGGAAGCACGTCTCTGACTCCCTGACCATCAGCACCGGTTCCCCCCAAGGCTGTGTTCTCTCTCCTCTGCTCTTCTCCCTGTACACCAACAGCTGCACCTCCAGTCACCAGTCTGTCAAGCTTCTGAAGTTTGCGGACGACACCACCCTGATCGGACTCATCTCTGATGGTGACGAGTCTGCGTACAGATGGGAGGTGGACCATCTGTTGGACTGGTGCAGCCAGAACAACCTTGAGCTCAACGCTCTAAAGACAGTGGAGATGGTTGTGAACTTCAGGCAGAACCCAGCCCCACCTGCCCCATCACCCTCTGTGACTCCACAATTGACACTGTGGAATCTTTCCGCTTCCTGGGAACCATCATCTCCCAGGATCTCAAGTGGGAGCCAAACATCAGCTCCCTCATCAAGAAAGCCCAGCAGAGGATGTTCTTCCTGCGGCAGCTGAAGAAATTCAACCTGCCAAAGACTATGATGGTGCACTTCTACACAGCCATCATTGAGTCCATCCTCACCTCCTCCATCACCATCTGGTACGCCGCTGCTACAGCCAAGGATAAGGGCAGGCTGCAGCGTGTCATTCGGTCTGCTGAGAAGGTGATTGGCTGCAGTCTACTGTCGCTCCAGGAACTGTACACCTCCAGGACCCTGAAGCGGGCAGGGAAGATTCTGGCTGATCCCTCCCACCCCGGTCACAGACTCTTTGAGACTCTCCCCTCTGGCAGGAGGCTGCGGTCCATCCGGACCAAAACCTCACACCACAAGAACAGTTTTTTCCCATCTGCCACCAGCCTGGTTAACAAAGCCCAGAAACCACCCTGACACTCTCCCTTTCCCCCACACCCCCCCTTTTTTTGCTGACAGGACACCTGTAAACTGTAACTCTATGCGTTACATTAACGCTCAGCTTGGACTCCTGCTTTACTTGCACAATGATCACCTGCACTGTTGTATTGCTCTTGCATCTTATACTGCTCTATATTTACTCTCACTCACTTAAAACTGTGCACATATATTTATATTATATTGTAGATATGTTTATACTGTTTAATTTGTACTGTATTGCACCGACTACGCCAAAACAAATTCCTTGTATGTCCAAAAACGTACTTGGCAATAAAGCTTTTCTGATTCTGATTCTGATTCTGATTCTGATTCTGATCTGAAGACCTACAGATTTCACAGAATACCCCTTCAGACTAAATAGTTTCCAGATGATTGCTCCAGAGTCCAGTGGATACAAGAGGATCAACTTACGCTCCAGTAGATATGAAAGAATCTCTCTGGTTCTGTAGAGAAACGTTACAAGTTAAAACATGATCTGTCTCAAGTTTAGCAATCCTAAAATCCAGTAGATCTCCCCTATAATACCTGCAGATCCCAGGGAGAATCACTCTCCAAGATCTAAACCCTCCAGTTCACCAGACTGTAAAGGTTCTCAACAATAAAGTGAATCACAGAGGAGCGATCCATAAAACGGATGATCCATTGTATTCCTGATGTCAGGAGATCCTTCTACAGTCTGGCAGAAGCACGAAGATCTCGATCCAAAAGGAATAATAATAATAATAATAATAATAATGATAATGATAATAGTACAGAGAATTTATTGCCAATTTTTAAATCTGGTCCCTAGATGGACTCTTACATAAGACAACTAATAACTCTGGCTAAAACTACATTATAGAACATTATTATTAGTCCAATACATTTAGAGAATTCAAATACACACAGATATAAAAAATATAAAAAATAAGAAAACAAACACTTCGTATAACTGTGTCCTGCATCACGACAATGAATTCTTGGGAGCAGCTTTGTTTTTCTTTCAGCCAGAATTTAATCCTGGTTGTAAACAGTTTCATTCAGGAAATCAGTTGGAGTTCGGTTGGTAACGGATCCCTGCAGCCCTTGACTGAAAAAGCAGATGGCCCAAACATAGCTCATTGGTGCGGTGTTTCACAGCCACCGTTCTCCTGGTTACTCGCTGATCATCAGAATTTTGGATGTATCTGGAAAAGTTTCTAAACATTTAAAGCATTTGTTTGAGAAAACAATCTAAGACAAGCTCCATGTTCCAGGAGAACGGAAATAATTCCTCTACAGTTCTAAAGTTCAGCAGGTTTGAAAGAATTTCCCTCCAGATACAGATCTTTGGACTTTACCAATCTGATATTAATCACTGAGAGGGAGCAGCACACACACACACACACACACACACACACACGGCTTCCTGCTGCAGATAAATAATGCAGAGCTGCAGGAGAAAGTGCTCGGTCACCACAGAAATCCACCCACCTCTGAGGACAGTTTGTCATCCTGCTGCAGAGCATTTAATCAATAAACCCATTTGGTTTTGTTTATGCATTTCATGCAGTGACATGTAAAATGGACCGTTCAGCTCAATCTTCAATTTGTGTAGAAATAAATATTTAATTTTTTATCAACAGTCCTAAAGACACATGATGGCTGGAAAAGCTTGTTGCTAATAAACATCAGAACAAATGCAAACATCTCCAACCAATAAATGTGATCCATGTTCATGAGGAGGTTTATAGAAAATCATTTTCAGACAACAAATATTTAGTCTCAGTGGATTAATTTGAGAGGTGCACGATGGCACCGTTAGTAGCACTGTTGCCTTGCAGCAAGAAGGTCTGGAAGTGGCATGTTCTCCCCGTGCATGCGTGGGTTCCCTCCAGGTACTCCAGCTTCCTCCCACAGTCCAAAAACATGACTGTCAGGTTAATTGGTTTCTCTAAATTGCCCTTAGATGTGAATGAGTGTGTGCATGGTTGTTTGTCCTGTGTGTCTCTGTGTTGCCCTGCGATGGACTGGTGACCTGTCCAGGGTGAACCCCGCCTCTCGCCGTAGACTGCTGGAGAGGCACCAGCTCCCCTGCGACCCGTACGGAAGAAGCTGGTCTGGAAAATGGATGGATGGATGTTCCAGTCATTCCAAAGGCAGGATCCAGATTCCTGTTTATCATGATGTTAGGTGGCTCACACCAAGTATCAAAAGTTCTTCAATGGTTTCTTCTTCTTCCCTCTTGTTGATCTATTTATAAATCTTTACAAAGTGTTTTCCCAACAAAGACAAAAGCAGCAGAAATTATTTAATTAGTTTTAAATTATGTTAACATTCAGACTTTGAACTTTCTCTGTTCTATGTGTATATTTGGTGTATTTGTACACCTGTTCTGGGTGGATTAAAGTTCTCTTCAGGCCGGCCCTGTGGGGTCCCACAGTGGGGATCCATGCGGATCACTTCATGATTTCAGCTGATTTTATCCTGAGCCTTCTTCTCTGTCCTTCCTGACTGTTTGGCTCAGAGGCACTGCGAAAGGAATCTGACTCCGGACAGCAGAGACAAGTGGTCGGGTCTTACACTGGTCACATGACCAGCCGCAAGCTCTTTCCGCCAATCGAATGAATGGACCGTAAATAGGAGCCAATGGGAGGCGGGGGGCGGTTATAAAACGCCGAGCGCCGGTTTAATCCGCAGCAGCAGCGGCAGCAGGAGAACCGGAGCTCTTTCCAGACCTTCTCATCTCAGATTGAACGACAGGTAGGAGCACCTTCAGCCTGACCAGTCATGATTCACAGCATCCGTGCATAAGGTTCTACAGGAACCAGACTAATTACAGGGTGTCAGTGTGGGACGGTGGGTTAAATATGCAGAAGATCATCTGCAGACAGGAGGACTGTTTACTGCTTGTTTGTTTACTGCTGCTGAGCTGCAGAGAGCCGCTCTGGGTTAGTCTGCCGACCTTGCGGTCGGCCCTGTTCAGGTGTTGTGCAGCGACAATCTGCAGAGGGATGCGCTCAGTGATCTACAGTCCGCAGGCCCCGTCTGCAGACTCTCTGACAAAAGGCTTCCTTAGAAAAGATCAAATCCACCTTAAATCCACATCCGCACCAGAACCCATTTTAATCTGCGCAAAGAAGAGCGACGCAGCAGCAGCTTTTGTGCGCAGACTAAGCCAACCAACGACGCATGCTCAAATCCTATGGATTTAATGCATTTTGGGATGATTCCGATCCTCTGGTTTCACCAGAAACCGACCTGTTCTAACCCTCAGAACTGGTTCTGGTTCGGATGGTGCTGAAGGTGACCGGGGCTTCGCGCGCGCGTTGCCGCAGCCGCGTGAAGCAGGCTGCTGCGTCATTCGACGGCCTCCCGCACATCATTAATCCCTTTGTGTCTCGGTTGCAACCCCCCAAACCCTGCCGTGTCAGAGCCAAAGATTCTGTCCCGAACCGGGTTTATTTTCGGTGTGATGTCAGCTGAGTCCCAATCATCTGACGGAACCAAAAAAACTGCGGTTCTGCTTCTACCCTGAAGGTCAAGAACAAGAAGCAGCTGATTCTGCAGCTGAGCTCCGGTGACGCGCAGGTTCGGGTTGTTAAACTGCTGCATGACTGAGCAGCTTCTGCTGGTACTGCTGCTCTCAGATCAGATTTCTCTCCATTTTATTCCTGCAGTTTATTCACATTTTGACTTTTTATAACTGGGAAATAAATGAACAGAGCTCACCCTGAATCCACCCAGAACAGCTTTACAGATGCATCCGTTACATCCTACAGAAAACCGTCAATGTTTGAATGAGACATGATTTAAAACCAATTTAATTGATCCTGCTGCTTGGACCTTGATTGAATAAGGAAGAAAAAAGTAATAATAATAAATGGAGCCTTGGTGCGTACCACCCAACAGCATAACAAGTATCTGTTTGATTTCGGCCCAAAATGCAACAGTTTTAGTGTTTAAAGCCTATTAGGAATCTGAAACCTGGCTTCGTAATTACCTATGAAAACGTACAGCTTTTATTTTGAAGAGTATTTCAGCTTAATTTTGAAAGGCCAACAGAACTACATTTGATCACGCCTGGCTTAGTTCCATTTGTAATGTGAGAGCTACATTTGTAAGTAAATACAAAATGAAATATTTACATTTGGAGGATTTTCAAGATTTATTTTGAAAACCAGAACTGAACCTATGAAAGGGAATTAAAATTTCAAGTTTGAACCAAATGAAAGGTGGCCCAAATATGTTCTTCTTAGAATAACCTTGGACCACCTCTGAACCAAACAATCAACTTGATAAAAATGTAATATTCAACGTTAATACATTTTAAAAAATGTGCTTTGAGTGATTCCATGATTTATTTTCTTCCATTATTTTCCGATCTCCTCCCTGGTCAGCAGCCCAGACGTCATCATGCCTTTTGGAAACACCCACAACAAGTTTAAGATGAACTACTCGGCGGAGCAGGAGTACCCCGACCTCAGCCAGCACAACAACCACATGGCCAAGGTGCTCACACTGGAAATGTACTCCAAGCTGCGCAACAAGGAGACGCCCAGCGGGTTCACCCTGGATGATATCATCCAGACCGGCGTCGATAACCCAGGTAAGTCCAGGGTAATCTAAATAGGTACAACTAAGTAGATTCTCAGTTCAGGATTTGTTAAAGCCCTCCATGAAACACAGAAACTCCTGAAGAATCACAGCTGATGATCAACGACTCTAAAAAGCATCACATCCTGGTCCACAAACACATCACTTTAACATGTCATTAACATCAGTCAGGTTTGCTTCTTGGGTGTTAAAGCAGGGGTGCATCCATGGGGTGGCCAGATGGGGGGCAATGAGAATCCTAGGGTGGCAGAACAAAACCAAAATTTAAGGGGCTGTAGGGGTGGGTGGATGTGAGTTGAACACACTCAAAGTGCAAAGTAACATAACAAAATCCTGCTGGTGATGTTGAATCTAACCCAGAAATCTTGGCAATCCTTGCAAATATACCTTGCAAGCGCTGGGTAAATGCTTCGAAGAAATCAATGCATGGATGGGCCAAAATTTTCTTCAGCTGAATAAAAAAAAACGGAAGTAATGATCTTTGGACAAAAGGAAGAGCATTTAAAAGTTAGCACACAGCTTCAGTTAATACAGCTAGAAACCACCAGTCAGGATCAAAATCTGGGTGTAGTGATGGACTCAGACCTGAAGCAGGCGAACATGAGCTAAACCTGGAACACCTGCAGGTAGACTCAAATTAAAAAACAAAACCCTGTAGGTGAGCTAATTTCTTTTTTTTATCCAGAAATGTGCCATTGACATCACAATTCTCTTTGGCCAGGAAGTTCTGGTAAAGATAAATGGAAAAACAAGTCTATACAAAATGGAAGCTAATGTAGGACTCAACTTTGCAATAAAGAGCTGCTCTATGAAGAAAAAATTTTTAATTATTCAACTTGTTAGAACTGGTCCCTTCTTCCCTCTTAGATCCATAATTACAGAACCAGAACACAAAGACTTTTTTGTGGGGTTTGCAAAGTTACAGAGAGAATCATTGGCCCCTTTGGGCCCCCCCTTGGCCACATCACTGCTCTGTCTGTGATAAAGATGTCTGGATCATTCTGGCCCATAAAGCTAACCGAGCTCTTCAGGGGTTCTGGACTGTTTGAAGGTCTCATCTCACCTGTGCTTGAACATCACGCTGCACATTAACATGTGGCAGTCTCTGTTGCAGATAAAACACAGGAAATAAATAAAAAATAACACGTTTTCTCAACAGATGAAGGTAAGTGCAATAAAATCACATTAATTACTGTGACTATAACGCTTAAGAATAAATTATTAACTTTAATGCTCGAATACTTTTTAACATAAAATGCTAAAGTTAAGCAAATGTTTTTATTTTTGAACCAACGAGTCAATCTGAGGAATGTTTTTGTTTAGACTCATATTACTAAGTTGTCCTTGAATGCAGCAAAGTGTTTCCAGGTACCAGATTGTTTGAGCTTCACAGACTTTCTGTTCTACAGTTCAGCTACTGTTCAATAATACCACCCTAATTGGATTGACGTGATGGATCAAGTTATTTCTGCTCGTTAATTCCCCCACAGGGGGCGGAGCGCCTACTTCCTGTCTGATCTCCTGATCTTCATCAAACCCAGAATCATGTTGAGCAGCGCTGCAGTCCAACAAAGTCAAAACACAGAGCAAAAAACAGTAAAGCTGTGAGTTTTACCAGTTTTCTCACCAATCATGTGTCCCTGCAGGTCACCCTTTCATCATGACGGTGGGCTGCGTGGCCGGAGACGAGGAGACCTACGAGGTGTTCAAGGACCTGCTGGACCCCGTGATCGAGGACCGCCATGGAGGATACAAACCATCAGACACACACAAGACGGACCTAAACGCAGAAAACCTGCAGGTGAACTAAACCAGAACCCAGGAAACCAACCTGCAGGTGAACCAAACCAGAACCCAGGAACCAAACCTGGAGGTGAACTAAACCAGAACCCAGAAAACCAACCTGCAGGTGAACCAAACCAGAACCCAGGAACCAAACCTGGAGGTGAACTAAACCAGAACCCAGAAAACCAACCTGCAGGTGAACTAAACCAGAACCCACAAAACCAACCTGCAGGTGAACTAAACCAGAACCCACAAAACCAACCTGCAGGTGAACTAAACCAGAACCCACAAAACCAACCTGCAGGTGAACTAAACCAGAACCCACAAAACCAACCTGCAGGTGAACTAAACCAGAACCCACAAAACCAACCTGCAGGTGAACTAAACCAGAACCCAGGAACCAAACCTGGAGGTGAACTAAACCAGAACCCAGAAAACCAACCTGCAGGTGAACCAAACCAGAACCCAGGAACCAAACCTGGAGGTGAACTAAACCAGAACCCAGAAAACCAACCTGCAGGTGAACCAAACCAGAACCCAGGAACCAAACCTGGAGGTGAACTAAACCAGAACCCAGAAAACCAACCTGCAGGTGAACCAAACCAGAACCCAGGAACCAAACCTGGAGGTGAACTAAACCAGAACCCAGAAAACCAACCTGCAGGTGAACTAAACCAGAACCCACAAAACCAACCTGCAGGTGAACTAAACCAGAACCCACAAAACCAACCTGCAGGTGAACTAAACCAGAACCCACAAAACCAACCTGCAGGTGAACTAAACCAGAACCCACAAAACCAACCTGCAGGTGAACTAAACCAGAACCCACAAAACCAACCTGCAGGTGAACTAAACCAGAACCCACAAAACCAACCTGCAGGTGAACTAAACCAGAACCCACAAAACCAACCTGCAGGTGAACTAAACCAGAACCCAGGAACCAAACCTGGAGGTGAACTAAACCAGAACCCAGAAAACCAACCTGCAGGTGAACTAAACCAGAACCCACAAAACCAACCTGCAGGTGAACTAAACCAGAACCCAGGAACCAAACCTGGAGGTGAACTAAACCAGAACCCAGAAAACCAACCTGCAGGTGAACTAAACCAGAACCCACAAAACCAACCTGCAGGTGAACTAAACCAGAACCCACAAAACCAACCTGCAGGTGAACTAAACCAGAACCCACAAAACCAACCTGCAGGTGAACTAAACCAGAACCCACAAAACCAACCTGCAGGTGAACTAAACCAGAAGCCACAAAACCAACCTGCAGGTGAACCAAACCAGAACCCAGGAACCAAACCTGGAGGTGAACTAAACCAGAACCCAGAAAACCAACCTGCAGGTGAACCAAACCAGAACCCAGGAACCAAACCTGGAGGTGAACTAAACCAGAACCCACAAAACCAACCTGCAGGTGAACTAAACCAGAACCCAGGAACCAAACCTGCAGGTGAACCAAACCAGAACCCAGGAACCAAACCTGCAGGTGAACTAAACCAGAACCCAGGAACCAAACCTGCAGGTGAACCAAACCAGAACCCAGAAAACCAACCTGCAGGTGAACTAAACCAGAACCCAGGAACCCAACCTGCAGGTGAACCAAACCAGAACCCAGAAAACTAACCTGCAAGTAACTCAGGGTTATTCCTTTTAGAATCTACCCCAAAATTCTTCCAGATACTGTAACTCAGAACTAAACACCAAAACAGGTCATTCAATCGACATTTTATTCAACTATGAATTTTGCATTGAGATGTAATCAGTCTTCTATGAGGGAGCCCTAGTCTAGTTAAGTAGCTTAACATTAATATAGACCTAAACCCAGAACTTCTTCTAGATTCCCTCTATAAAGAGAACCTGCAAGTAAACCTGACCTAAACTGTGAAAACCTGCGGGTGATCTGGAAGTAAACTATGAATACCTGCAGGTAAACTCAGACTAAACCAGGAAGTTGAACCCTGAAAACCTGGCAGGTAATTTAAACCAGTAACCTGCAGCTAAACCTCAACAAACGAACCTGAACTCTGAAGTTAGTAAGCAGGGGGAGGAGTCAGTACCAGGAGACCAATCATGATTGTGCATCCTGAAACATTTTTAGCAAGAGACTCCACTTCTAACGTAAAGCAAGCATTAGTTACAGACGTCACCCATTTCAGTGAAGATATTCTGAATCTTCCAGATCTTTCAAGTCTCTCTGGTTCTGTTACGCGTTTTTCCTTCCTGAGACGAGAAGGCAGTCTGGCTTTCATTCAAAAATCTATGACCTGAATTACAAAAGTGAAAATTGGATCTGGTCTCAATAGAAGACAGTTAAAGGTCCAAACTCCAGGTTACCATGAAGAAACACCACAGGTTATTAAATGACCTCCTGCTTTAATGTTCAGACTGATCCACCATTGGTTCTGATTGTGTTAACTGTCCATGGTGCTGAAATTGGACTGCCTGATGTTGGACACATCTTGCAAACCTTCTCCTGCTGTTTTCAGGGCGGAGACGATCTGGACCCAAACTATGTGCTGAGCTCTCGGGTTCGGACCGGAAGGAGCATCCGTGGCTTCTGCTTGCCGCCACATTCCAGCCGTGGAGAGCGACGTGCCATCGAGCAGCTCTCCATCGAAGGTACATCACTGTTCCGGGATTGCTGCAGTCAGCCCTAATCCTGCAGCTCTCTGGGGTCCAGTTCCAGAATTCTGCTGCTGCTAAACGTTTAAACTCGGCTTGTTGGAAGTTGAACCTTGTTAACTCAAAGCAGCTTCTACCAGGAAACATACCTGAGGTTCAGAGTTTAGCCCAGTGCAGTCGGGGAAGCTGGACTAACTAAAAGACAAAAGGTCATTTTTATTGAATCGTGGATTTAGAAATAATCAGGTCCGTGATGTAAAACACAAGCTGAACCCAGGTTCTAGAGGGTGTTTGGATAAAGTGAGGATGATGAGCCACCAGATCAGAACTATGCTGTTATGTAACAGCTGAATAGAGCAGAGCCATCGGGACATTAGAAACCAGCAGGATGTGGAGGAGCATCGCTGGACTGTAGGAGGTGCACCCTCAGCACCACATTCTGCTGCGTTCAGGGACACCCTGATGATGCAGGTTTTCTCTGAAGCGGTCGAATCATTCTGGTTTGTTTTCCTCCGACTGCTGCGGATACGGATGAGTCTTTATTTATAGACTTCCCATCATGCCTCAGTGAACGCAGCGGCAGATTAAACTGTTACGTAACCGTGAGCAGAGCGTGGTTCCGCTGAGGCGACTAATGAGCTCAGCAGCTTTTATATTCAAGTTGAACAAACCAGTGGGAACATGAAGAGACTCTGCTGCCCCCTGCTGGCAGAAACCTCTGTGCAAATATAGCTTAGTGATGACGGCTGGATGTCTTCCTTCCAGCAGCCTGTTGAGCACTTTTGCCTGCTGTTTTTGGTGGGAAAAACTCAATCTTTTTGTTTTTGCAGCAGCAACTGAATTTTGACCAGATTATCCATTTATTTCTGCTTCCAGTTGTTGCTCGGGACATAAAATGAGATTATAATGAAGAGTAAAAACACTAATTATATTCCTGATTCATCAAAAGTTGCAGTCAAACTAAATTTCATTGAATTTAACTATATTGCCAAAAGTTTTCAGTCATCTGCCTTCACACACATGAACTGGCGTTACACCCCATCCATAGGATATAATATCAGTCCATCCTGTGCTGCTAGAACAGCTTCAGCTCGTCTGAGAAGGCTTTCCATAATGAGAGCGTATGTGAGCCCAGACATGTCAGACAAGAAGGTCTGACATCCAGAAACCTGGAGGAGAACTCCGCTCTTGTTATTCCCAAAGGTGTTGTTTGGGATGAGGTCAGGACTCTGGAAGGAAGAGAGGCCCAAAACGATCTGGCAATAAAGTGAATGTTAATACTAGCACTAGTAATGGGGACCGCTGAGGCATAAAGAAAATCATCAATACAAAACACAACATGCTTAAAATGAAATTTAACTTCCTGTGATTGATTTAGCTTTAGTTCTAATAACTCTAAAAAATGAGGTATTTTCTTTTGCTGAGAAAGTTTAATCTTGTGATGTCATCTTGCTGTTCATGTTTTATTCTTATTAAAATGTTAGGTGTGTGTTTGACAAAAGGAAGGAGACAGTGAAGAGGGCATTTGCACATAAAAAAAATTTACTATTAATCTTAGCATAAAATATTTCACACTAATTACATCTCATTAACTTAGAATACCAACAAACTTTCTTTTAGTAATTCATTTCAAGCAGTGATGCTCTTTATAGCTTCATCAAAAATGATTGAATTCAAGTGTTTATTTGAATTTGGATGATTATGGTTTACAGCTAATGAAAACCCAAACTTAACTTTCAACACAATCATGGGAAAGACCTGGGGACAGATGTCCAGCAGAGACTCACTGACACCAGATATGAGGAGAATAAACCACAAAAGTTCATTTCAAAAGAAGATGGCAGTTCAGGTTGCTGTATACAAGCGTATTAAGGGAAAATTGAGAGGAAGGAAAAAGTGGTAGAAGATGTAAAGGCAACAGGGATGACTGAGAGGATTGTGAAGCGAAGCTCTGGGAAGAATTATCAGGTGTGGACAGCAGCTGGAATCAGAGCTTCAAGATCCACCACAGACAGATCCAGAACATGAGCTCCAACTGTCACATTCCTTATGTTAAACCACTCCTGAACCACAGACAATATCAGAAACATCTTCCCTGGGCTAAGGAGCAACAGAACCGGACAGTTTCTCAATGGTCCAAAGTCCTCTTTTCAGATGAAAGTAAAGTTTGCACTTTATTTGAAAATCAAGGTCCTAGAGTCTAGAGGAAGAGTGGAGTGGCCCAGAATCCACGTTGCTTGAAGTCCAGTGTGAAGATTCCACTGTCAGTGATAATGTAGGGTTCTGCTCCACTGGGCTTTCTGAAGTCCACGGTCCACCTAGTCATCTGCCAGGACGTTTCTGAGCAATTCATGCTTTTCTCTGCTGACAAGCTTAGAGATACTGATTTCATTTTCCAGCAGGACTTGGTACCAGCCCACACTACCAAAGGTACCAAATGCTGGTCCAATAACCATTATAACACCACCAAACTGGCCCGACACAAACCTCATAGAGAATCTGCGCTGTTGTCAGGAGGAAGATGAGAGACACTAGAACCAACAGTGCCAACTCTGTATAAAAGGAATCTATGTAAGAGTTTCACTTTTGAAATGAAACATATGAAATGAACTTTTTTTACATTCCATTTTGAGGTGAAGCTGTACTTCCTCATGTTAACGTCTAAAGCTGTCACGGTCCCAACCTGGAACAGAACTCTCATGTTCCTCTTTCTGAGTTTGTTTCCTCAGAAACAACCTCACAATGTGGCAGCATCGTTGACATATGACCCGGACGCTCATTACTCTTACGCCTCCACCTGTATGGCAGAGTCCGTTCTGACTCTGGGTTTCTGTCTCCCTGCAGCTCTGGACTCTCTGGAAGGAGACCTGAAGGGGAAATACTACGCCCTGAAGAACATGACTGAGGAGGAGCAACAGCAGCTGATAGATGACCACTTCCTGTTTGATAAGCCTGTTTCTCCTCTTCTGCTGGCGTCCGGTATGGCCCGTGACTGGCCCGACGCCCGTGGCATCTGGTCAGTATGTTACCAACAAACATTTCATGCCTGATTGGTGGCGGTTCTTGCATGAATGGTGGTCTGAGTGAGCCCCTCCCTTTGCTGTTCCCCAACCAATGAAAACACAAGCAGTTACATGAGATTCTGTGGCTGAAAAAAGTAGTGCAATCCTGCAGAAAACCCATAACCTCGCCTCCCTAGTGCCAGCATCAACCAGGGGAAGCCCTCTGTACTGCACATGCGTAAAAACAATAGAAAACCAGTTCAGGGCATAGATGACATAAGTTTTATTTTATGTGGCGCTCATGCCTACCCCACTTCACTTTCCCTGGGCAACTACCCATATGCCCTATATAAAAAACCACCTGATGGCATCTTTTCTTACCCAAACATCATCCATCACCTGCAGGCACAACGACAACAAGACCTTCCTGGTGTGGGTGAACGAGGAGGATCACCTGCGTGTCATCAGCATGCAGAAGGGAGGCAACATGCGTGAGGTCTTCACACGCTTCTGCACCGGGCTCACCAAGGTAAGCTCCTGCTTCCCTCCTCCCACCTGTCCCTCTCTGTTGAACAATCCATCTCACCTGTCCATTGTGTCTCTCAGATTGAAGACTTGTTCAAGAACCGAGGACACGAGTTCATGTGGAACGAACACCTGGGCTACGTCCTCACCTGCCCGTCCAATCTGGGGACGGGACTGAGAGCCGGCGTTCACGTCAAGCTGCCAAATCTTAGCAAGCATGAGAAGTTTGGAGAGGTCCTGAAGAGGCTGCGGCTGCAGAAGCGAGGAACAGGTATGCTGCCTCAGACATGTTAGGGGCTGATTCTGCAGCATGTTGCATCACTTCCTGTCTGTGTCTCAGGTGGTGTGGACACTGCAGCAGTAGGCGGAGTCTTTGACATCTCCAATGCAGACCGTCTTGGGTTCTCAGAAGTGGAGCTGGTCCAGATGGTGGTGGACGGAGTCAACCTGCTGGTCAACATGGAAAAGCGTCTGGAGAGCGGAGAGGGCATCGACGACATGATGCCAGAACAAAAGTGAACTGTCTCACTGTAACCAGACGCCACCGTCCCTCCTCTTCCTCACCTCTCACTCCCCCAGCTCACCTGGCCCGCCCTGCTCCCCCTCACTGTATCAGTCCGTCCTGAAGCTGCAGGACGTTTAGAGCCGCTCAGTTAGACTGCAGTCTTCCAACATGGGAAGGATTTTCTATTTCCTTGTCTGCACCTGTTGGACCCATCTAACATCTGAAATATCTAATAAAGTCTCTGTGGCCCAAACTACAGAACCTGTCTTCATTTGCAAACACAATCACAAACAGAAGGTCTCTTCCAAAGGACATTGTTCCAGAAGTCTTGTTCTTCATTCAGATGCAGCTTTGCAAAAGTCCTGCTGCCATATTGTTTATGGAGAGAATGACCAATACAATATTTCAACAATATTTTATACCTGATCTGATTTTTGACTTTTGTATAAAAGGCTACAACAACAAAAAAAGCCCAAATCATCAGACCTCCACCACTGTGCATGACAGTTGGTACAAGGCTATGCATTTAGTCCGAAAGCATTCCAAAAAAGCCAAACTGGTTCAGTGCTTTTCTAATTGTCATGAACTTTAACCTTTAACACCCTAACTGGGGTTTGTGGCGTCTGACCTGGAGATTGTACTTAAAACCATTCCCAAAAAGAAATGGCTGCTTCTCTAAAGTCACTGCTGAGGTCTGTCCATCGACACATTATGCTTCAGGTAACACACTGAAAACTCCTGCTTCCATAGAGATGGTCACACTGACGGTCAGTGTTTGTGTTTGATCAGCTCAACTTGAGATTTTTTCCTGCTCTGTTTACACTTAAATCAATTCTTGAACCTTCTTTCGTATGTAGATACAGAAAATCCCAGAAATGAAATGGGGTGTACTTTCTTTTTAGAAACTGATGAGAGTGTACTGGATGGAAAACGAGGGAAAACTAAAATCAGTCAAGAGATTTGAACATTGCCACCGTTGAAAATGCAGTCATAAATGTGACCTAATCAGCTCTTACAAGTAACTTCCAATTACAAGATCAAATGTGATGGCAGCATCTTGGAGCTCATGTTCTCAGGGTTCCATGAGGACACAGTGGAAACGCACCTTTATCACCTTGATGTTCATGCTGAAAAATGAAATTCATACCTGGTTTGTGTTACGATGCTCAGAGTTTAGTATCGAGATATCAAATCTGAAAAACTATGAAAAGTAGAACATTAAAAGCATTTTATTTACTGGTTGACCAGCTGTAACATCTCACCTGTCAGGTGTAGAGGTCTTTTGATTCACTGTAATTTGTTAAGAGCATTGTTGATTCTGCTGCCACCTGGTGGTGAATAAGGGTCCCTACCATGTCATCTGTTCCATTGTCTTGGTCTCCAGTCTCACTCCTGTTCTCGACTGTAGTTTTATAAACATTAAACTTTATTAAACCTGGAGTATTCTGAGAGATTTAGAGAAACAATGACTACTGTACTGTTTACTTGGACTAACCTGAATTAAAAACATATATTAGGACACTTTTTTTCTGTGAAGAGCCTGATTACTTGAAGCAATTAAATAGAATTACATGTATGTATACTGACCGGTCGGTCTACGTTCCTACCCTCACCTATGGCCATGAACTTTGGGTCATGACCGAAAGAACGAGATCACGGATACAAGCGACTGAAATGAGCTTCCTCCGTAGGGTCGCCGGGCACTCCTTTAGAGATAGGGTGAGGAGCTCGGTCATCCGGGAGGAGCTTGGAGTAGAGCCGCTGCTCCTCCACATCGAGAGGAGCCAGTTGAGGTGGCTCGGGCATCTATACCGGATGCCTCCTGGGCGCCTTCCTCGGGAGGTGTTCCAGGCACGTCCCACCGGGAGGAGGCCCAGGGGACGGCCCAGGACACGCTGGAGGGACTGTCTCTCGGCTGGCCTGGGAACGCCTTGGGCTCCCCCTGGAGGAACTGGAGGAGGTGTCTGGAGAGAGGGACGTCTGGGCGTCTCTGCTGAGTCTGCTGCCCCCGCGACCCGGTCCCGGATAAGCGGAAGACGACGAGTACGAGTACGGGTACATGTATGTATATTGAAGCACAGATGAAGAGTCGGACTCTAATTTAGGAGGGAAACAAAAAATGCAGCTGACCTCAGGTCTACCGGTGATTTGGTGAATTGATGGGACCTGTGCTGTCCAGGACTCCATCTGAAATCAAATGTGTAAAATCCACACCCTCTTTTCTGCATGTCTTTGGCATTACTTAAGTGCTTTATAAAACTATTTATAGCTCTTTAACATGTCCACTTTGTGTCACATTAGAACCACAAACTTAAGGAACCAGAGGGGTTTATCAGAAGCACTCTAAATGAGACAAGAACAGTGGGCTAAGGACTCATCCCTGAGGTGCACTAGAATGAAGCAGTAATATAAATAAATGACGGTAACCGGGGATGTAGTCCTGTCTTTAAAACCTTTGGATTTTATGTGACAGGGAACTTCATCTGTTAGGAAACCAAGCAGCAGTTACATATGAAATAAAAGTGTCTAAAGTAACGGTTCTCTCTGTGGAAAATGCTAACTTGAAATGCAGGGCCTTACAGACGTTTTCAGGGTAGCTAAACCTTTCTAGATTGGGTCATGTTTCAGCCTCCAGCACATTTTATTGATATTTTATGTCATTTGTAAAGTGGAAGGAAAATGATTTGTGGTTTTGAACGGTTTACAAATAAAAATCTGAATAGTGTGGGGCACATTTGTAATCAACCCTTTACTGCGATATCCCAAAATGAACTCCAGTCCAAGGATTTAGAAGTTGCCTTGTTAAATATAAATGTATGCCACACTCTCAGAGTTTCATCAGTAAAATATGTTGAATATGTGCATCACTCCGACTTCATGCACTAGTTTGCCTCAGGGTGAGTCTGCAGCGGTTCGACAAGACGCCGTGATGCGTTCAACGTGTTTAATGAGACACAGGTGGGCCTGAGCTTCAGTCAGCTGCTGCTCAGCTGACTGCTGACATGTACAAAATCAACAAGGTGAGAAACTATTTACATTCACAAAAACAAAGAGAGACTCTGAAGAGAAAAACTAACAGCTGGACTCAGAGTCCCATAATGCTTTGCAGCAATGTCCACTCATCCCGGCTACAGAGATACAGACGAGTGTCCAATCAGCAGAAGGAGAACAGGAGAGGGAAACAGCCGATCTAGTCCAATCATCATCGTGACGCATCAAACTGGAACCAATCAACCAATCATCAAACAGCTCAGAAGGGTCAACCTCAGATTTGCTCCTGACCAGGACAAACAGGAAGACATCAGTCAGTCGCTCCGTCAGTTCCTCTCCGTCTAACCTTGCATGTCTTTGACTCATCTCTTCTTCGTTGTCCATAGCTTCCTGTTCCTGTCTGTCTCATCCTCCATGTCTCTCCTTGTCACACTCAAGTCCATTTGAACCCTCTCCTTTCTCTCTCTTCTCATCTGCCCATCCTTCCTCGTCCCTCTGTCTCCATCTACCTGACCCTCCCTTGTCCATGTTTTTGTCTAATCCTACTTGTCTCTCCCCATCACCCTCTCTCAGTCCATCTGAACAACTCCTGTCTCTTCCCATTCCTTCCTGTTCCTCTTTCCGTTTGTCTTCTGTCAATCCCTGCTTGTCCTCGTCTGTCTCTGTCTATCTGTCCCTCCCTGTACCTGTGTGCCTATAGTTTGAGCTCATTGGCAATTTTTGAGGCGATGTTTTTGAATGCGATGGAGGTTCCTGAAATGCGCTTGAAGCGGACTCCGTTGAGTGAAAGGCGGGGCAGCTTGCAGACCTCCATCTCCCACTGGACTAGACTGTCGGCGTGCCCGTCGCCGTGGACACAGAGCAGCAGGAAAGGCTCGCGCTGTTCGTAGTCGCAGTTGTTGGCATCCAGGACCTTCCGGATCTCCCTCATCATGTCTAGGGGCTCCATGGAGGACGTGGTCTTCATGCTCCAGGTGAACCTCAGGGAGCGCGGCTTGGCGTCCTTTGAGTGGGGCGTGGCGGGAGATGCAGGCTCCTCCCTCTGGTCGGACGTCACGTTGCGGCTGGAAAGAGAAGATGACGAGAGACATGAAAAACAAAAACATTTTAGGGAGAAAACATCTGAACTGTGTCCACACAAATGCTGCATTCTGATTGGCTGCTCACCCTACCCACCTAGAGCCTTCAAGTCTGCCATTTCTCTCCACCTCTGACGTCCCTCTGCCAGCCCAGACACAAGGAGAGAGAAGGAAAAAAAGAGGAAGAGAAGGAAGCTGAGCATAAATTCCCAGACAAATGTGAGGATGAACAGAGTGCTGCTCTCTAATGGTGCGTTCACACCAAACGCGGATTCTGCGAATTTTTCGCCACATTTGTGTGCTTTTGCCCGCTTCACATTCCGCGTTGGCATTTGGCAACAAGCGGCAACGCTTCGCCGCGTCATCAAATAGGAGGAGCTTCCATCCGCTGCTTGCTGGTTGTAACTGAACATGCTGGACATGGATTTCACGGATAATTACGGTGTTTCACGTGTGGAGAGCCGAAAAACGCCACCAACGTCCCTGGGTTCACCAGATTCATCACTGACGGGAACAGTTCGGAGATTACCACCACCAACTCCAGGAGCTGCGTCTGGATGACGGTCGATTTCAGCGGTACTTCCGTCTATCCAGGACCCAGTTCAAAGATCTGCTGCCCCGCATTGGGAGATGAACCGGCCTCCGGTACGCCAACTACCGGCGACCGCAGTGAAGCCAGCCTGAAGCCGGACACTCAAGCTCCGCAGAGCCAGCGGCATCCAGCCCACGGCCGATCCGAGTCAGGCACCCAGATTTCGGCTAGCTGCTCTCTGTTGCTCCCTCTTCTGACGCGCGGTGGTTCACTAGGGACCGTCAATAAGTTTCCGAACCAAACAATCGTGGAAAATCTGAGTGCCTGAATCGGATAAACTGTGAGCTAGATGCCGCTAACTCCGCGGAGCTTGAACATCCAACTTCAAACTAACTTCACCACGGTTTACCGGCGCTGTATCCCCGCTGCTGAAATCCTGTCCATCTGTCTTCGGCGAGTAAATAAATCTCAGCTCAGTAAAAAAAAACAGCCGATTTTTAATGTCCACATCTCCTAAATATAAGATATTTGTGCCTAAACGTAAAAGTAATTAGTTGAGTCATACAACTCTGGTTTGCTGCACACCGTCACTATGATCTGGTCCTCCATCTTCACTGACAACCGCTTCTTCTCCGCTGCGGTCTTTCGCCCTACGTCACAGCCACATCCAGTCCCTGATTGGTTGACGCGACGTGAATTTAGGAAAAAGTTCAGATTTTTCAACTTGTCCATCGCTACGCTCCGCTTCGCTCGGCGCGCCTTCCGCACCGCGTCCTCCGTCTCCTTGGCACCGCGCCGCTCCACTCCTGAACGCGCCTCTACATAAAGATAACATGGAAATCGGCTGCTCCTTTCGCAGAAACCGCGTTCGGTGTAAACGTACCATAACACAGACAGGACGTGCTGTATCCTGACTTCATGGCTGAACCATGTTCATCCTTCTCCTGTGTGCCTGTTTATGATAAATGGACCACAGCAGCAGCAGGAAGACAGCAGAAAGTTTAGTTAGTGAAATCTTTCCAACCAACAATAACTCCTGGAAACGAACAAAAACTGCAGCTTCGTTTGCAAAATTATTCGACTAAATACTTAACGTGAGTTCATATGAGGCACCAGAACATCACAGCTGTTTGGTGTTTTTAGAAAAAGCTTTAAATTAAAGACCTTCATGAAAAATGAAAAACATGTTTTCACATTTCGTCACATTACAGAATGAATCTAAAACAGATCAGAGTATTTTTCCTCAAAGATCCACCCACACTTCCCCAAGACGACACGGCAGAAGTTTATTATTCCAGTGTTTCAAACTAATTGACACCATGACTTTTTATTTTGTTGAAGCACCTTCAGCAAGGATCACAGCCTCCAGCCTTTATGGGTGTGTCTCTACAAGCTTTGTTCTCTGCACATCTACTCAGGATCAGCTGGGGCAGCAGCAGACATGTTGAAGTCTTTCTAGAGATGGTCAGTTGGTCTCAGCCGCTGAGGGACATCCACAGTCTGTTCCTGAAGTGTCACTTTTGTTATCTTGGACGTGTTCTTCGGGTCGTTGTCGTGTTGGAGAATTCGTTGCCTCAGTCTGAGGTCCAGAGCAGGTTTTCAAGAAAAATTTATCTATATTTGGGTGCTTTCATTTTACTAGGTCTGCAACTAATGATTAACAAAACAATTAGTTGATAATAATCGATTAATCTGCTGACTTTTTTCGATCAATCAATTAACACCATGCTTCACAGTGGGGTGGTGTTAGCCAGACGATGATAAGTGACCGCTTTTCTCCACACAAGTTGCTTGGAGATCAGAGAAGAAAGTTAGATTTTGGCTTCATCAGACCAGAGTATTTTCTTTCTCCTGGTTCAAGCAGCCATGAGCCTTTTAGTGAGGAGCAGCTTCTTTGTGGATACTAACTACACCATAAAGGATTGATTAGTTGAGTAATGGCTAACCTTCTGGATAGATCTCCAATCTCCACAAGGCAAACACTGGAGCTCTACCTCTGTGATTTTTCAGTCCACTTTCAGACCATGGAAGGTCTAGGTAGTTCCAAACATGATCCATTTGGAGACCACAGAGCTTTTCAGAATGTTTTTTTCCAACCATCTCCAGATTTGTAATTTAACATGAACCAGACTCAAAGGTCTGCAGCAAATTTCTTTACCTTCATTGCTTGGTTTCTTTTCTGAGATGCTCTTTCAGCTGTGGGACCTTAAATCACCAACCATCCCAGATACATTCAACCAGCTGAATTTAGCACAAGCAGCCCCTAATAAAGCTGCAGATGCATCATGTGAGGTACCCGAGTTAAAGCAGAGGGTGTGAAACTATTATTAGTATTATAAGTTCAGAAAGTCTGCATTTAGCTGAAAGCTGCATCCTAGAAAAACAGATCTGCAGCCTCAGCTGTCTGACACATTCAGGTATGTAGAGAAAAAACGTTTCTGTGAACTCTGCGGCTTACCTTCGTGTTAGTTTGGAGGTGATTTTGGAAAACAGGTTGGTGGAGCCCCGCGCCCGTGACTGAGCCAGCGGCGTGGCGTTGTGAGAAAGGCTGGGAGAGGCGGGGGGGCCGTTGTAGGTGGCGGTACGTCGCTCCCTGAGCTGTCCTCCGTGGAAAGTGCTGCGGGTCGCCGTCCCGCGGGGGAAACGCAGCCGGTCTGGAGGCGTGGCTCCACTGCTGACACTGTGGGTGGAAGCTCCACCCACCGAGCGCTGAGTGGAAGTGCTGATCGAGCTGAGGGGAGGGGCCATAGGAGTTATAGGTCTGTGGATGAGTGTGAGACTAATGTAGATCAGCAGGTTCTCTTACCTGTTTTCTTTGCCGTTGTGGACTGCAGAGGCAGACGTTCTGTCTGTGGAGCTGCAGACATACGTGTTCCTCCTCGTCATACTGGATGATGACGTCTGAAACTCAGAGACAAACAGTGATTGGCTACAAGAAGCTCTGCCCTTCCTACACATGGCTGCCGTCTAACAGATACTCACGGTGGTTGTAGCTGACGTTTTCCTGCGATCAGGGATGTCGCCTACATTGGGGTTGGTGGCATTGCCAAGCAACGGACTGCCCGCATCCCCCGGACCGGGTTTCCTGTTTTGGCCTCCAGCCTCCTGCTTAGGCTCCGCCTCAGCCGCGGTCTGATTTCGCCTGGAAGCAGTGGCGGTTGAGGAGACGGGACGCACTGAGGAGCAGAGGAGGCAGTTAGTGTCCGAGGTGAATCCAGATTCTGGTTGTGGTTCTGGTGCATACCTTGATCGCTGTGCCTCCTCTGTTTGGAGGAGGAAGAAGAGCGCTGGCTGAGAAGGTGAGCGGGAGAATGGCTGCTGCTGGACGGATTAGGTTTAAGCAGGGAGGACGCGCCGCCCAGGTCCATCTGAAACAGACACACAGTGGTTCCTGTTAGTTGGGAGGGCGGGGATGTTTGTTGGTCATTTCCATGGTAACCACTCACTTCTGCAGCCTTGCGTCCGAGTAGCAGGTAGGCGGCTGTGATGTCATCGTACTTTATCTTGGTGAGCGAATCGTTGATCTTCTCTCTGGAGTAACCCATCTGCACCATTAGGTCTGAAGACAAGATGAACACATTAATTCACAACATTACATCATCAAAGTGAGTGTGTGTGTGTGTGTGTACGAACCAATCCTGCTCTGGTCTCTGATGTCCAGCTCTGGCTCCACATACGGCACCAGCCCCTCCTCATCCCCGCCATTGATCCAGCGGTCCTTCATTATTTGCTGAAATGGAAACAGATGAGAGACCTTCAGAACAAATTGTTCTGAGGACTTTCTGTCAGAAGTTCTAAGTGTAAATCACCAGCAGCACCAAAGATCAGATCAGCGGGACCATCACCTCACTCACAGATAGAAAAACCTGAAGATACGGCCAACTATTCAGGATTCCTCCACCTTCTCATGTTACCATTCCATACTTTTCCACACTAATTCCCAGAGCTCCCAGTCCATTTGAACCCATTTAGATTCAGATTTTTAATCAGCACAGGAACTGTGTAGGAACTCTTGAGTTTCAGATCTGATAGCTGCTTAGTTTACCAGCTGCAGTCCTACAGCAGACATATCAGCCACATTGCTTCTGTGTTTAGGATGTTCTGACCTCCAGCGTTCCTCTTTTCCCAGGGTTCAGCACCAGGAAGCGTTTCAGCAGGTTCTCGCAGTCGGTCGACATGTAGAAGGGGATCCGGTATTTGCCTCGCAGCACTCGCTCTCTGAGCTCCTGCAGACAGAAACAAACAGATTCACCTTCCTGACGTCCTCTTCTAACCCACACAAACCTGTTAAGGGAGTGCCTCAAGGCTGTTGCTAAACCGATCAAAGTCAAGATAAAACAAGAAGAAACATCTGGAGGCAGTTTCTGGACCAGACAGACTCACCTTCAGGTTCTGTCCATCAAACGGCAAAGATCCGCTGACCAGAGTGTAGAGGATCACTCCCAGACTCCACACATCCACCTCTGGTCCATCATACTTCTTACCCTGAACACACAAGCAGTCACACACAATGATTTAGCTTCTGCAGCTGTTGCTACCATGAGCTGGAAAGATTTGGACTAACTTCTCTTTAAGTGATGGAGACAAAAAAACAGCTACAATACTTCAATAAAATCTGGTTGAGCTCAGAAAATAAATGATTTATCCCAGAGTTGGCAAAGATTCTCACTGAAGAAGCAGTTGACATTGTTCTAATCAGCCCCAACAATCAAACCTGATGATCCAAACATTTCTGATCAACAGACAGCGACTCGTCCCGGTTACCTGGAAGAGTTCTGGTGCAGCGTACGGAGGAGAACCACAGAAGGTGTCCAGCTTTCCTCCCAAAGTGAACTCGTTACTGAAGCCAAAATCTGCAATCTTTATGTTCATGTCGGCGTCCAGGAGGAGGTTCTCCGCCTGCAGGAGGAAGACAGAGAAGGATGAGTAAATCCAGCAGATGGATGTCCAATCATGGAGCTCCTTATGACCTTCTTGGTTTCATTCTGAAATTCCAGACTTTTCTAGATTGCTTTGAAGGGCATTAAACATTGTTTAAAGATTTAAACAGACTATGGAATTTTTGGGGAAGTTTTTGTGCAAACTTTTGTAGAAATCCTGATTAAAAACGATAAAACTGAAGAGGCTAAATAATTATCGGCCCAACAAATGGGAGTTACATACAGGTCCTTCTCAAAATATTAGCATATTGTGATAAAGTTCATTATTTTCCATAATGTCATGATGAAAATTTAACATTCATATATTTTAGATTCATTGCACACTAACTGAAATATTTCAGGTCTTTTATTGTCTTAATATGGATGATTTTGGCATACAGCTCATGAAAACCCAAAATTCCTATCTCACAAAATTAGCATATTTCATC
The DNA here is from genome assembly GCF_021462225.1 of Girardinichthys multiradiatus. Classification (NCBI taxonomy): domain Eukaryota; kingdom Metazoa; phylum Chordata; class Actinopteri; order Cyprinodontiformes; family Goodeidae; genus Girardinichthys; species Girardinichthys multiradiatus. The sequence goes on from NC_061808.1 coordinate 2,117,142, forward strand.
CGACCAATAAAAGAAAAGTGTTTTTAATACAAAAAACGTCAACCTTCAAATAATCATGTACAGTTATGCACTCAATACTTGGTCGGGAATCCTTTTGCAGAAATGACTGCTTCAATGCGGCGTGGCATGGAGGCAATCAGCCTGTGGCACTGCTGAGGTCTTATGGAGGCCCAGGATGCTTCGATAGCGGCCTTTAGCTCATCCAAAGTGTTGGGTCTTGAGTCTCTCAACGTTCTCTTCACAATATCCCACAGATTCTCTATGGGGTTCAGGTCAGGAGAGTTGGCAGGCCAATTGAGCACAGTGATACCATGGTCAGTAAACCATTTACCAGTGGTTTTGGCACTGTGAGCAGGTACCAGGTCGTGCTGAAAAATGAAATCTTCATCTCCATAAAGCTTTTCAGCAGATGGAAGCATGAAGTGCTCCAAAATCTCATGATAGCTAGCTGCATTGACCCTGCCCTTGATAAAACACAGTGGACCAACACCAGCAGCTGACACGGCACCCCAGACCATCACTGACTGTGGGTACTTGACACTGGACTTCTGGCATTTTGGCATTTCCTTCTCCCCAGTCTTCCTCCAGACTCTGGCACCTTGATTTCTGAATGACATGCAGAATTTGCTTTCATCTGAAAAAAGTACTTTGGACCACTGAGCAACAGTCCAGTGCTGCTTCTCTGTAGCCCAGGATTGGGGAATGTGGCACCTGTAGCCCATTTCCTGCACACGCCTGTGCACGGTGGCTCTGGATGTTTCTACTCCAGACTCAGTCCACTGCTTCCGCAGGTCCCCCAAGGTCTGGAATCGGCCCTTCTCCACAATCTTCCTCAGGGTCCGGTCACCTCTTCTCGTTGTGCAGCGTTTTCTGCCACACTTTTTCCTTCCCACAGACTTCCCACTGAGGTGCCTTGATACAGCACTCTGGGAACAGCCTATTCGTTCAGAAATGTCTTTCTGTGTCTTACCCTCTTGCTTGAGGGTGTCAATAGTGGCCTTCTGGACAGCAGTCAGGTCGGCAGTCTTACCCATGATTGGGGTTTTGAGTGATGAACCAGGCTGGGAGTTTTAAAGACCTCAGGAATCTTTTGCAGGTGTTTAGAGTTAACTCGTTGATTCAGATGATTAGGTTCATAGCTCGTTTAGAGACCCTTTTATACAAGTTAGATGTTAGACTCTGCATTTTGAATTTCTGAATTTTAACACATGGTGAAAGCAATATTTTGGGCAGTTGCTGGTCTTCCTAACCCACCCTTTTCCCCTGACTCAACAGGTTCTTTGCTCCTGTCCAGTAGCCCGTTCATATCGTGCTGCAGCACTGGTTTCACAAGGCAGGGGTTTGTGCTTCAGCAGGCAAAACAGGAATAAAATGGTTCAAAGGCTACAGTGGAACCAGTGTGGTAGAACACCTCCCCTGGAAAATGGGCGCGGTGACCAGACTGGCAGCATTAAATCCACAAAGGTGAGATTTATCAGGGTTTTAGCTCTGGTCTGATGTTTCTGTGTAACTATTCACTGACAGAGTTCGCTGTCCATGACGTGTTTGAGGCAGCTGGGAAAACTGAGTTACCTTAAGGTCTCGGTGAACGATGTGCTTCTGATGGCAGTACTGGACCGCAGAGACAATCTGAGGACATGCAAACATACAGTGAGACAAACAGACGGTTAGGACAAATCCAGGTTTCCTAAACATTTCTAAAGTCAAAATGACTGACTTCTCCAAACTCTTAGTTCCAGAGTTCTCACTCCTTTTTCAGCTAAATAAAGATTTCATATGATCTAAGTGGACTAAGAGTTTATAGCAAGTATTTCTTAATTAGTCTGACCTTAAATGCAGAACCTAGACAGACAGACAGACAGACAGAAAAACGTTTCCAGACTTCAGGAACTCTGTGACTCCTGCTGCCTGGCTCAGGGGCACTGCAGCATACTGACCTGCGACAAATCAAACCATCTGAGCTCCACAGGACTTGTTCTACTTTTCTATTATGGGATGCAGGAATGGCTGTGTTACCATAGTGACAGGCAGATTGAAAGAGGGTTACCTGTCTAAATTTAGCTCTGGCCTCCTTCTCCTTCATCCTCCCATGAGCTACGAGGTAGTCGAACACTTCACCTGAACACACACACACACACACACAGAGATTAAAGGTGTTTGCCCAGATGCTTTTGGGTCTGAACCAGGTGTGTCTCCAGGTGACCGACCTCCGCTGGCATACTCCATCACCAGGTAGAGGGTCTTCTCTGTCTCTATCACCTCAAACAGCTTCACTGCACACACAGGTGAGGAGGTTAACTCTGCGTTCAGGTTGAGATGCTGAAAAATGTTCAAAATCTGAAAGCATGACACCAGAGGCCCAGCAGAACCAGAACTGCACTTTTTCAACACGTTTTATTCAGTCTCTAAAAATCAGCCGATGACCTGCTGGACCTGACGGGTCGACGCCAGCAGGATTCAGGCGGCTAGAGCAACTCTCGGCGTGACTCACCGATGTTGGGGTGGTTCAGGATCTTCATGATGCGGACCTCTCTGAGGAGCTGAGACACAGTAACACAGCAGGATGTTACTCAGATGCACCGACCCGGTTCTGGTTCTTACTGAGAACTGGTGACATTGTCTCACCTTCTGCAGGCTGGTGGGGTTCAGCTGTGTCTTATCGATGATCTTGATGGCCACCTGTGAAAGGGAGATGTGCGGATCAGTACATTCGATAGTTGTGGATCATGTTCCAAGAACCCTCTCCGGACTGGCCTCACCTCCCGGCCCGTCGGGACGTGTCTAGCCAGCTTCACTTTGGCAAAGTTTCCCTTCCCGATGGTCTTCAGCAGCCGGTAGTTCCCTACATGAGGCGAATCATCTCCTGTGACCGTAGAGGAGTTTTTACAGCGAGCAGAACGGACGGAGCGGGCCAACGTATCACTGCGTCCGTCATCCCCAGAGGCATGCTGGGAAACAAAGAAGCAAAAAGCATGCGTCGCTGTCAACCTGAATGCAAGCCCACTGGACCTTTCTGTCACCACTGGAACATCCTGCAGGGTAATGTGCTGAATCTAAAGACCGGCTCTTTAACAACGGGAGCCCAGTAGGAACGTCCTCGGAGTGCCTGGTCTGGAGCGGTCTGAGGGGGCAGTGGGACAAGCTTTAGTTGAGATGAGTTGCTGGTGATTTTAAAAGACAACATGATCGGTGAGCCAAAGGAAACGCAGCAGCATCTGGATGTCAGTCCTGATGATCCAAACAGGAAAGAAAAGCAGGAAATCAACCAGAGAAAACATCTCATTCAGGTCCGTATCAACAGATAACATCTACTCCACACATGCCAAATAAAATCATGTTCTGTATTTCAGACTAATAGAATATAAATTGGTGGGACAGAGGCTCCATCGTTGATCCCAGAGATTATTTCCTGGATAAAATCAATAACCCCAGACTGGCTCCTTAAAAATATGAACCAGTCTTCTGAAGGGTTCTTTGAAAGGAACAGACCCACGAGATCTTGTTCCTCTCAAAGAACCTTAGATCCCAGCTCTAGCTGTAGAGGGCATCCCTCAGGGGCAGCGGGATGGTCCCTCTTTTGGACCATCCTAAAAGTTCTCCTGATTTAAATCTCCTTCCGATCCAGTTCCAACGGCATCCTCATCGAATAGAACAACGTTCCCACCAGCCTACTGTGAACACCCCCATCAAGCATATCTGAACCAATGTTTGAAGTGATCGACCAGAACAGCGAGGCTACTCAGTATGGGTCCCATTTGGGATACTTTTAAATCTGTTTTGGGTTTTTGTTTTCAATGAATTACTTCCTGTTTCTGCCTTTGTTCTGTTCAGATTTAGCTTCTTTAGTGAAAGATATGAGAATTCCCAGAAAATCCCAGAAAAATGAAGAATTCAGGACCGCAGGGTCAAGTTTAAACTGGGCCAAAGACGACACTTGTCTTCAACCAGACTGGACCTGATCAATTAAAACTCAGCTCAGTTTTACATTCATTTTGGACAAAGTCATTAGGAATCACAGAGGAGAACCTGCGCTTGGTTTGTCTCATGTAGATAAAAACACTCGCCTGGGAACTTGTGCCTTGGAGAAATATTTCCAGTTTGATGGAGGTGAAAACACATGCAGGATCCACACTGATGGATCAGTAACATCTTTTGTTTCAGTTTAACCAGAAAAACCATCCTAATGTCTGCAGACTGCAGAAGTAGCCTTCCAGCTGCTACTCTCTTTAGATCTGAACAGAACCTGACCGTCTGTGGCCTTCAAAACCGTCCTTATGGAAACCCGTTTGTGTCTGGATGAAGATTCAATTTATAACTGTCATAATCAAACATTTCTGATTATTTTACCAGCAGTAGGAATAACCTTTCTATTTTAAATCAAACTAATTTGAATCATGTTTTACTTTGAATTATTTGTGTGAATTTTAGTCAAGGTTATGATGACACAATCAGGTCCTGGAATCAATAAAGAAAGGTTTCTTTGTCTTTCAGGCCTTTTGGAAGTTGTCATTGACTGATTATCGAGATTAAAAATCACAAAAAGCTGAAACATGATCTAAAACAGTAAAGCAACAATAGTATCAGATTACAGTGAGAGCTGCTCAAGATGTCGAATCACAAATGTCCTCACAATGTCAACAGGAACAATTGTGCAATCACAAGGAAGAGTTTAGATGCAGCTTTTCATAGGATATTATTTCCCAAGTGCCAAGCATGAAAATCCGATTTTTTGACCGGTTGGAAAAACCTTCACTGCCCTTAATGGAGAAAAAACTGGCGTATGTTTATTGGCCGAGATGCAGAAGGTCAGAAGAGACGTTTGGGATATTTGGAGGAAGGAAAAGATAGAAAAGAGTCAGAAAAATGTGTATCAGGATATTCTAATATCCTGCAGCCCTTATTACAGTTAAAATGTAATTAATTGATTATATTTTTATCAATATTGCTTAATTATTAACTGAGCCGTTAAACATTATAGATAGAAACAAACATTCAGAACAAAAATCTTCATAATGTAGCACTGCTACAATATGTAAAACTGTTCACCACTGGATTGTTTCTGCTTGGATGCAATGTTTTCTAGAGTTGAATATTCCAGGTACCAAGCAATGAAACTGCTATCCAAAAACATCTTGGACTCGGTAACAGTTTCCTTAATGAAAACAACCAATAAAGCTGTTAGTGACAAAGATAGCGAAGCTTAAGGAGAGTGGAGGCGACAATGTGATGACGGAAAACAAAAAGCACTGAGGAAAATGCTTGAATATCATCACAGCAATATTTAAACATTTCTCAAACATGCTTTCCCAGTATGAAGCAGCCCTAATTCCTTTTCAAGTAAACTCGCTTATTGTGCAGATTATTAGATCCGTTTGCCGGTTGAGAGTAAAACAAGCTGATAATGGCTGCTTAAACTTCTGTTTTCCGGTATTCAGCCTGCAGTCCGCTGCCGAACAGACACGCAGTTTTAAAACCAAGCTACCTTGATGACAGCTGGTGACCCTTAAAGCTTTCAAACCCTGTCTGTGATTTTCACAACTGGAAATATTTCAGAACAGCCACATTTCTTCTGAAGTATAGGAAAAGAGTGGTATCCTTCTTTCATCCAGCTGACTGGAAGTGCCCAGTGACAGTTGGACCTGGGGTGCTGTTATAAACTGTATTGTCCTTCTGGCATCTCATTATAAGGCATGTAAGAAGAGGAAGAGTAAGAGCAAAGGTTTGGGCCGTTCTGAAATCGTATCTAGTTAAGTTCTGGTACACCTGGACGACTGGATCAAGCTACACTTAACTGAAGAAAACAGACTCAGATTTCCACTGAAATCAAATAGATGAAACCTCGTGGAGCAGTTTCATTGGTCCCTGTCAGCTTTGAGGTGTTAAAACATTTTCCTGCTTTGGGTTTTATAACCAAAACCATCCGAACGGACCTTTCTAGATCTGGACAGAACTTACTGGTCCTACTTAGGACCCTCATGACTTCTCCAAGCTCCCACCGGAAGCTGAGTGGCAGCCTGGGAACTGGAAATACTCCAGAAAACACCGGAAACCCTCCTTGTAGCTGTTTTCACATTGTTCCTCCCTAATTAAACCCACCAGCGGGAGGTTGGAGGTCAGAGAAATGATTCAGATGAAGAACAAAAAGTTTGAAAGACCTTCACTGAACACAGACATTTCAGCAGGAAGTTCTGACCCACCTGTTCGGTGTCCCGCTCGTTGACGGTGGGCAGGGGGGTCCTGGTGGACATTTTACCCTGGTCAGTGTGACGGAAGTCCGCTCATGAAGCCGCCGGGTCCGCTCCGGAACACCTGTCTCAAACGTAGCGGGTTGTAAGGTGACGACTGCTCCGGCTTCGGTTCGGTTCTATCTCAGCGAACTCCCTCGCGGCATCACCTGTCTTGGGTTATCTGTCCCGGCTCGGCTCGGATCTTTTCCCGGAAGTTTATAACTGTCATGGATCCAAACGGAACCGAAGCAACAGTTCCTCTTTAACGCCTAAGTTAGCCGAGGAGTTAGCAGCCCGACAGTTCCCGGTGTTCCAGTTTATTTTAGGAAGAAAGTAAGCCGGGCTCAGACAGCCGGCCTCTAGCTCCGGTCCACTTCGTGTAATAGCCCTGGTTCGGTCGAGTCAACAGGGGTTTGGTTCTGTTGGATTTTCCTCATACTCTGAGCTAGGACTCAGCTAGCCTGAGCCAAGATGGTGGACTAACCCAACCCTACGCGCTGACGGCATGTGACGTGAGGCGCTGCGTGTACTTTGATTGGCTGATGAGGGGCAGCAGCGTTTGTTGTTGCTAAGGTGACAGGAAAAAACGACTGGATTACGTTGTAATCCGGCCAGTGGCGCCACCAGAGGAAAAAGGAGGGACAGGCCGTTCCTTAAACCTTCCTCCTCCCCAGAATCACCCCCGGTCAGATTGGCATTACATTTATTACAAATATGTATTTCTGAGAGAGAAGGCAATGATATTTATTTATGATATGATATTTATTTATTTCGATAGTTAGTTAGGTATCCTGTAAAGCTCTCTTCATTTACTGCTCATCCTCCACTCTATGATGACAGTATCATAAAACTGCTGAAATTCTGCTGTAACTTCTATCCTGATCTAAAATCAAATCAAGAACAGGATTTTCACTCTTTCCTTGATGGTTTCCATGGACAGACGTAGCCTCTTTACTGGTCTTGTCACAGTACTGCTGCAGATACACTCACCCCAACTGGTAGAACATAATTCTGCAGTAGATGGTCCCTGAGCTTGCTGGTCCCTCTTGGGTTTTTTAACCTTTTACATCATTGTTTCAGGGGTGAAAGACTAAGGTTATTAGTAAAAACCCAGATATATTAGATCAATGAAATATTGTGCATATTATACACTTTTACTAGCAGTGCTCACAAAAACAGGCCATGACAAGCATGGCTCTTTCAGCAGGGTCACTAACGCTATGCAGGAGATAGAAAAACCTTCGTCTCTGCAGCTGAACGTCTCAGCTTGACGTTCTGGATGATCCAGAAAACTGTTGCTTCAGCTGCAGTATTCTCAGCTGCGGTTTCCTGTAGCAAAGGCCACTTTGATGCAAGCTGATGAGGGCTGCACACCTTTCTGTGGAGGTGACCATTGCTACCACTTTGCTAACACAGAGTGGCTGAGGTTATCCAAAGCTATCTCTGTAGTTATGCTGCTATAGGCGAATGCTGCTGGAGGACATAATCAGCACCTTTCCTCACTCCTCTACCTTCTTCCACTACTCTCCAATTTTGCATAACTAGTAGTAATTGCTGCCATACATTTTATGTTCCATCTCAGTTTTTTTTATAGAAGTTACTCCTGGCCTGGTGTGAAGGCGTTTAGCTGCGATACCTTTCTGGAGGGGTTCATCAGCTGACCTATGGCTGCCATTAACTTAATGTTTTCTCTATTTCACACCCAGGGCCGGCCCTGGTCTCCGCTGGGCCTTAGGCAGCCGCAAAGTTCGCTTGTGCCTTTGGCTGGCTCTGGACAAACCCATTCTGTCTATCTGTGTTTAACCCTCTTATTACATCAAGTCTGCACAGACAGGATTGGGCAGTAGTTTTTTGGTTTTGCCATCTAAACTGTTGACAAAATAATAATTAACGGCCAGACATTGAAAGTTGAAGATATTCTGGAATAACAGGCAAAAGCTGTCACTCATGGCATGATTTTTTGATAATCCTACAATCATGAAATCAAAATGAATCCAGGTGACCTATGTATTATTTCGGTCATAAGAAGGTCAACCCTAACTTTCTCCAGGAAAAAGCCATCGAAGGAGCTATTCCTGCCGCTTACTATATGTTCTCCATTTTTCATCTCATTGATTTCACTTCTGGCTTGGAGCTTATGTTTTTTACTGTGTTTCTCTCCTAAATGAAGCCACTAAAGGAGCTAGTACTGCCATTAACGCTCTAATTTTCTATAACATAGAAAGTATTCCTGGATCATTGTCTCTCTGTATTTTGTGTGTCTCCTGTCTTTTCAAACTCCCAGGTACTTCTGAGTCAGGTTCTGGTTCTGCTGGAGGTTTGTTCCTGTTAAACGGGAGTTTTCCTTTCCACTGCCACCACATGCATGCTTAGTATAAGGAAATTGACCTGAGGTGAACTGAATTGACACCAGAAGACAGATTTCAGCATACCTTCTCCTTTTAACAGAAATCGCTCAGCTAATCAGGGTGATTTCAGCTGGACCCAAACAATTAAATGGGTTTTTATTGGCTATAAAGCAGAAGTGTGTGCAGTGATAAATATACTTCTGATCAGCCAGCACAATAATCTAAAAACAGCGTCAAACTGTATCCTTCGTAAACCTCAGGCCTTCAGTCTCAATCAGTTCTGCCTCTAACCAGCAGAGGGCAACAGTCAGCTGCAACCTTTGTGATTCTGTGCTGTGTTGTTCTTTTTTATCATCTGCAGGAATCACTTCAGCCTTCAAACTGAACAAGACACATCTAACAAATGCAGGCACAGATTTCAAAAGAAAGTACATTTTGGTCAGTTCAAGACATGCAATATTCCTAATATGTACTAATCAGTTATACTTGTGAATAAATATTTCTAAATTATTTAAACTTGATAAACTCACTGGTTTTTATACACACTGTAATCTATTGTCAAAGACATCCAGTTGTACTTTTTTCAGTCTGGCACAGATATTAGGATCCGTAAGCAGTCTTCGGGCGTATGAAACATGAAATCTTTCAGACCAAAACTGAAGTAGGCCTCAAAGAAAAGAATGCATCCCACAACTAAAAACATATACTGATTTGTGCATGAGCAAGGCTCATCATTCTGTAAAGACAATAATGCATCACGGGTGGATTTTATGCTGCAACTGGTAACAAGAGTGTGAGACAGAAGAAGCTATAGTCATTTTTATAAAAGTATATCAACCTCAAAAAATGACTTTTTGCTCAATTGTTATGTGGTGTACCTGTTGTATCAGTTTCAGCCATTGTTTACCACTGGCTGCAGGTCAGTGGTAAACAATGAAAAATAATGTTAATTTGAAGAAACTTCCTCGGTAAATAAAGAGGCGGGATTCACCCTGGATAGGTTGCCAGTCCATTGCAGGGCAACACACAACCATGCGCACTCATTCACATACCTAAGGGCAATTAAACCTAAATAAAGGATAAAATACTAAATAAACCATTAATCATTAACTTGAGGTTAAACCATACCATGTTAGCATGTGTTTTAAATGGGAAACTAAAAGACTTCCATGAAAATAACCATTTGAAGCATACGTGACTCTGTTTTAAAGGCTAGTGTTTACATGATTTTATTTTATTAATGTCAAACTTGCTTTGTCTGTTTGATCTGTTTGGCAGCTGCACAATCTGACTGAAAAATATAGAAAAAATGCCACCTTTATTTGTAACACATTTAGTCAATTGAGAAAAAGTTACATTAAGAAATTTTGATAAAAACCTTTATTTTTTGAATGAAATTTTCCTCCTGACTAAATCTCTAAATCTAAGATTTTCAGAGCTAGATTATGATGCTGCAATAAAAGATGAATATTTTTTTAGCAGGGATGGCAGTGGAGGAAAAAACATATGCACACAATTAAGGTTTTGTTACGGTTTTACATTCTGATTTAAGACCAGGCTGTGAAGCTCTTCTGCACAGCAGCATTTAGTGACACGTCTCACAGTGAGTTTGCAGGATGTCTACTGAGTCTTTGTGTTTGGAAATGAGTCAAAAAAGGATGAAATAATTGCAAACCTGCAGAGGCTCTAATGAATAAATACATTCATTGAAATGAGTATGGTAACGGATAAATCTGTCTTTCTATAAACAGACATTTAAAGCACTCTGCACAGATATGAGCTTTATTGCACAGACTCCACAGCTTATATAATTTGTTACTTTAGAGTATTGTTAATGCAGTAGGAAGCTGAATACATTTAAAGTCAGTCTTGTGGTAGAATTAGCTAAAATATGTAACAATTTCTAATGATTTTTAAATGTGTTAATACAAGCAGAACTGAAGGGCATCCAGCACTGAGCCCTGATGAACACCAGATGGATCTGGATCTTTTTTTGTCTGTTTTCAACATGTATGTGGGTGAGAAACAGGTTTCAGCATACATGTGGTTCCCTAATGTGGTTCCATTTTCATTTCCTTAATAGGCTCTATGGAGAGCAATGGGTAATAAATGAAGCCCATATGGGTCATGATGTTTATGTCATTGTAACATATTTCTACACAGGGAGCCTATTTTGGCTTTCCCTCATGGGGTCTATTAAGACAACCCAAGTGAGCCCATAAAGAACTCTATTTTGGAATCCATCCAGCCAAAGCAAAAGACCATATGGCCACATACACATGTTGGCTGTAGGATGATCACTTGCAACAATGAGCTAAGCGTTTACATTTAAGGATTAATGTTCTGTTAACATGCAACATTAACAACAAGCTACACTATTTTAACTCTTGGTCCACATTTGGTTGATCTTCTTATCGATCCATTTGAGTTTAACCCGGGAGAAGAACAGAGGGCTCTGATTGGCTGACACATCAAGGGGGCGGTTCTCCTCTACGCTGGCTCTGATGGATCGAACGTCCAGAGCTGATAGGCCGAATTTCAGAGACAGCAACGCAGAGACGTGAGCGCCACTGAGGAGAGAATACACAACAGATAATTAATCAATCAGAGATAATATTTCAAATTTACTTTATTTTTTTCACAGTATTTTTTGAGAAACACTTAAATTTTCAGCAAACGCCATGTCAGTATGAAATCACCCCAGCAGGCTAATCAGCAGACTGATGCTCTAACAGAGGGGCAGATGTGCTGAAGTCACAGGTTCTTGTGTTAGGAGTAGTTACCCCCAAGGAGAAGCAGCAGCATCCATTACTTTGCATCAAAATGGCCTCCCTTGCAGCAAGTTAGTTTAACAGAATATTGCAGGTAAAAGAGCTGGTTTCTGTATCATCAAGAACTTTAAACAGGGAGGCCAAGAAGGCTTCAGAACATCTAAGAGAGACCAGCAATCTGTAAGAAGATTTGGGGAAGGTGCTACATATTAATGTTTCCACCAGTGCAGAGCTTGTTTACACTGGCAGCAGGTTAATGCGAGTCATCTGCAACAGTAAGATTCCCTGTGATGGACCGGTGAACTGTCCAAGGTGCACCTGGTCTCTCATCCAATGACTGCTTGAGATAGTCTCCATAAACAATCAGAAGACAGACTGAAGTTCCACTTTCTGTTGAACTTCTGTTGGTCCTTGATGTTTTTCTTGAAGAGAATTTTCATTGCCCTTCTATCACAAAGGTGTTGCAGAAGCACAAACAGCCAACTGCTGCTGTGATATTCCCTTACTGAGGGTCAGACCAAAAGATAAAGGCTCAAATGTATACATGAATTCACCTAAATCATGGAGTAAATTGTTCTGAAGATTTCTAGAATGTTTTACGTTAACAAGACCAATGTCATTCTAAATTTAGGACAGTGATCATGACTGACTACAGATGGTAGGTGGTAGTCACTGGATGGACCACACTCAGAACAACTGGAAGGTCCAAGGAACGTAGAGAAGATCTACAAGGAGAATCATGGATTTACACAAGTTTCTGTAGCCATTTCTAAACAAATGCAGATTCCAAGATCATCATTTCAAACAATGGTGCTGAAGTATAAGTTATTCAGATGTGTCACAACTTTACTATGGTCTGGAAGAAGACCTAAACTGTCCCTGTCAAAAGGATATTGGTTAGGATGATCTGGAGCCATCATTAACTGGAAACTGATGGAACACCAGTTTGACATCACCATAGACTAAAAGGGTTCTGACCAAGAAAAGAAGCTTCAGCTACCAAATCAGCACCTGCAAGCTGGACTGGAATCTGCAGCTGTTCTCATGGACAAGCCAAATGTTTCCTAGAGAAAAGTTAGATGCCAAACAAGACTAAATTTAGCTGTTAGACACAACGACAAGAAGTTTGGAGTCAGGGTGAGGCTTTCAAAGCTAATAACTGTACCAACTGCCAAGCATGGTGGTGGCAGCATCATGTTGTGGGGTAGATTCAATAGAGAAGCAGGAGTATAACCTTTAAGCTTTTTGAGTTAATCTCAAATCCACAACAAGATGGTTACAATTTGAACTTAATCGTTTGTCCCAGTGATCCAAAACAAACGTCCAAACTGGTTTTAGAACCAATATTTCAGCCTTATATTAAGTTACACAAATGACCTTCAACCTCAACCTTGTAGAAAGTTTGTGGATTCTGCTTAAAAGCCAAGTCTGTGCCAGGAAACCAAACTAATTTAAATAAACTATCAGATCTGAAAAATGATCAGAAATCAGGTGCTGCTCGCAAACATTAGTGAGGCTGTATGAATATATTTGAGCCTGTATGGATCATTTGGATCAGAGTAAATAGGTGTTAAAATGGTTAAGATTAGCGAAAACAATGAATACAAATAGCTTTAAGACCAATAACTGGTAATCATCTAGTTTTTCTAGATCTATGTTACTCCATAGCTCTCGTGAGCGCTCCCACATCAAGCAGAAACTCATAATGAAACATGTGGAAAGACTTTGGTCACTGTTGCTCCGCTGCCTCCCTGCTGTGTTACATCGTATTTCTAACGGCGGTTTGGATGCAACCAGAAGGTCTGGTGTCATCTGGAAAACTCTCAGCGGGCTTTGACCCACAGTGAAGCTTTAATAAAGGATATATGGATACATCTATACACTGAAAGTTCAGTTGTTTATGACTCAGAAGCATTTAATGAGATGGAAACTAGAGCCTTCGCTGTCTGATGAGTCAATAAACAGGATGCATCAAACCCAGTCAACAAACCCAGTCCAGCAGGGAGGGGTTTCCTCAGTAATGACACTACGTCTCCCCTTCGGCCTGACTCCTCTCAGTACTTTTCCTCTGACGTGACACACCCATTCCACCTGAACCGAGCCGCACCCTGCTGTCTCCAACGCATGTTCACCTGTAAGCTTGGCTTCATGTGTCAGGTGTGTTACCTGAACCTGGAGATGGTCCAATTACATGGGACCTGGGAAAATGGATCAATGCGCCACCTTGGAGCTGTTCTGCCACCAGCTGATTTATTAATAGTAATAATTCAGTCTCTTGAGTTGAAATAAAATGCTTTCAACATGTTAAAGAAAACATAACATTTTTATACATTTCAAAAGCTTTTTTCAGTAAACCTATCAAATATATGCAAAGATTCTCTATCGGCAGTGTTGCTCCAGAACTCCTGGACCAAGTTCTGACTCATGGTGACCCATTCCTGTCTTGCTTTCAGCTCACAGTTTCTGGGCTTCTGTTCCTCCACCAGCTTTGTGAGAACAGGGCGGTGGTGGCTGCATCACGCTGCGGATTATGGCATAAGTGGAGATTTGGAAATGTTGTTTTCCTTATTTTTATTGCATTTCATTTGTTGTTGTAGGACATGCTGCGCACGTGAGGAGCAGCTGAGTTTCACGGGTAGGGAAGAAGATGTTCTCTGTGTATTGTGGTGTTTAGGGCTCCCTGCTGTTCCTGCCACAGAATAACACAGCCCCTCCACTGACATCCTCCTGGGACCCCAAGCATTGATATTACAACAGGACAAACTGTCTGGGACTCTGTTGCTAAGCAGATAAGCTTATTTGTTTGGTTTTAGATTGTAAAGCGATATTAGGGTCAGGCCCTAGGAGAGGGAGGGATTAACCAGGCCCTGTTATGTGAACGTTGTTACCCCTTTCAAGGAATGAGGAAAAACCCCTGCTTGTTGCAGACACTTTGAGTTTTTTTTCCTCCCTGCAGGGGAATGGAAATATCCAGACTGTAAACAGATTAGGGTCCATAACCTGGTTTAGGACTACAGGTTAAAAGGCAGCAGATTAGAAATTCCTAATAGGTTAAACAGCCTGGGCCTGTGGGAAGTCGATTTAGAACCGGTACTCTGGTCAGGAACCAGAAGATAACTTTTTAAATTTCACAATAAGGTTTTCGCTGGAGTTAACATCTCGGACCTTCCTGATCACAGTTCCGACTTTTCAATGTTCTAATCTTGGCCCTTCTTGTCACAAGGCATATTCCTCACTATCAATGCTAATCAAGCTCTGCACTGGTGGTAACACAATGTTTTTCGTGCCCAGCCTGGGATTAGACGGTTCTGGCGCTTGCTGGCTAGCTTCATGCAGCTGCAATATTCTCTGCAGTTTTCCTGCATGAGAGGCGATTTGATGCAAAGTGATGATGTTACAGCTTTTCTCTTGAGGTACCATTGCTAACGTGAGAAGACAAAGATTTCAGCACCTCTGACCCACTTTATTGTCTGCGAGTTCGATTGAGACAGAAAACAACCAATCCTGCCCACCCGGGCAACTTTTTGACAACTGCAGGCCACAAATACTCTTTTTAAGTAAATATAGCTCTAAGAAACAAATTAATTTGCTTCTGATTCCTTTGACCTCAGTATGACTCTATGCTTCTCAAAAACTATTCATTGCTAAGTTTGATCAAGTGAGTACATTTACCCAACAGACTTTATCTACAGTATGTGGTTGGAGTCAGAGTAATTTCTTATCCAAAAGTAAAAAGTTAATAATTTCCAAAATATGCAATCTGAGACAGAAAACTGTTGTTCTTCAAGAGAACCCTTAAAAACCTTTATAATACAAATGCAGTTACTTCATGTCACGTCAGGACAGATCAGGCTCTGATGATATGCTAATATAAACTATCCTGTGAGTTTCTTGGTGTTTCTTTTCTTCTCAGTCTGGAGGCCCAGTAAACAACTTGTGACTGTAGACAAGCAGCTCTTTTGTGGTTTGAGATGAATGAAGAGTGACTCAGCAGCTGCAATTCAGGGTCTGCAGACCAAGGGCAGGGAGGAGCCTCAGCAGTAGGAGGGTTCACTGGGAAACAGCACAGCACCATGAAGCATCTCAGAGATCTGGGGGCTAGGAAACATGTCTGTGGATCTGTATGTGTGCACTTCCCCAGGCTTGCAGCACTAAACCTACTCTGCTGTGTTTCAGAGGGTCAAACAGACTGCGTTACCTGAAATCTGGGAACTTTAGGGCCAGATTTACAACCTCGAGGTGAATGCTGGCAGGATCCTGCAGACGGAGGATCTCAGCGATGCCGCAGAGCATCTCAGAGAGCCACGAGGTCTCGCTGCAGCCCTGAAATACGAAAATACTACTGAGATAACAAAATCCTACTAACTATACATAGAAATATTACAAAAAAAACGACTTACACACAGAAATATTACTAAGACAAGCAAATTACTGGTGACACGTGGATAGATTTTAAACTCATGATAAGCTTACCTACTGAGTAGCTACTGATATTTGTGTTATAATACAATGACAATAAAAATCACAGAAATCCACAAATGCGTGAAAATGTCTAGAAAAAGGGATCAAATATGTCATAATGTAGAAAGTTGTATTCATGTTCATGTTCAAGAATCCCTCATGACGGGACTACAAAATCAAGGCACGTGACGTCGCCCGGTACGGCGGAGCCGGGGTCCCACCCTGGAGCCAGGCCTGGGGTCGGGACTCGTCGGAGAGCACCTGGTGGCCGGGTTGCTCCTCGCGGGACCCGGCCGGGCCAAGCCCAAACGAGAGACGCGAGACCATCCCCCAGTGGGCCCACCACCTGCAGGGGGAACCGTGAGGGACCAGTGCAAAGAGGATTGGGTGGCAGACGAAGGTGGAGACCTTGGCGGCCCGATCCCCGGATGCTTAGGCTGGCTCTAGGGACGTGGAATGTCACCTCGCTGGGGGGGAAGGAGTCTGAGCTTGTGCAGGAGGTCGAGAGATATCGACTAGAAATAGTCGGGCTCGCCTCCACGCACAGCTCTGGAACCCATCTCCTTGAGAGGGGCTGGACTCTCTTCTACTCTGGAGTGGCCCACGGGGAGAGGCGGCGGGCTGGGGTGGGTTTGCTTGTTGCCCCCCAGCTCAGCTGTCTCGTGTTGGGGTTTACCCCAGTGGATGAGAGGGTCGCATCCCTGCGCCTTCGGGTTGGGGAGAGGTCTCTGACTATCATTTCAGCCTACGGGCCGAGTGGTAGTGCAGAGTACCCTGCCTTCTTGGCGTCCCTGTCGGGGGTGCTGGATAGTGCCCCTCCCGGGGACTCCATTATTCTGCTGGGGGACTTCAACGCCCACGTGGGGAACGACAGTGAGAGGCGTGATCGGGAGGAATGGCCTCCCCGATCTGAGTTTTGTTATTGGACTTCTGTGCTAGTCACGGATTGTCCATAACGAACACCATGTTCAAACATAAGGGTGTCCATCAGTGCACTTGGCACCAGGACACCCTAGGCAGGAGGTCGATGATCGACTTTGTTGTCGTATCATCAGACCTTCGGCCGCATGTTTTGGACACTCGGGTGAAGAGAGGGGCTGAGCTGTCCACTGATCATCACCTGGTGGTGAGTTGGATCCGCTGGAGGAGGAGAAAGCCGAACAGACTTGGCAGGCCCAAGCGCATAGTGAGGGTCTGCTGGGAACGTCTGGCAGAGCCCTCGGCCAGGGATGTATTCAACTCTCACCTCCGGGAGAGCTTTGACCAGATTCCAAGGGATGTTGGAGACATAGAGTCCGAGTGGACCATGTTCTCCGCATCTATTGTCGATGCTGCCGCCTGTAGCTGCGGCCGTAAGGTCTGTGCCTGTCGCGGGCGGGGGGGGGGGGGCTGCTAACCTCGACTGAGGACATTATCGGGCGGTGGAAGGAGTACTACGAGGATCTCCTCAATCCTGCCATCACGCATTCCCTGGTGGAAACAGAGGCTGGGGACTCTTGGTTGGACTCTTTCATCACCCAGGCTGAAGTGTTGGACTCCAGCAGGGCTGCCCTTTGTCACCGGTCCTGTTCATAACTTTTATGGACAGAATTTCTAGACGCAGCCAAGGGCCGGGGGCCGGGCACTCCCTTAGAGATAGGGTGGGGAGCTCGGCCATCCGGGAGGGGCTTGGAGTAGAGCCACTACTCCTCCACATCGAGAGGAGCCAGTTGAGGTGGCTCGGGCATCTGGTTAGGATGCCACCTGGACGCCTCCCTGGTGAGGTGTTCCAGGCACGTCCCACCGGGAGGAGGCCCAGGGGACGGCCCAGGACACGCTGGAGGGACTATGTCTCTCGGCTGGCCTGGGAACGCCTTGGGCTTCCCCCGGAGGAGCTGGAGGAGGTGTCTGGGGAGAGGGACTTCTGGGCGTCTCTGCTGAGTCTGCTGCCCCCGCGACCCGGTCCCGGATGAAGCGGAAGACGACGAGTACGAGTACGAATGTATTCATGTTAAATCGCCTGCAGAATAGTACATCATTATCAATACCGCTGCTGTGCCTCAAACCTACAGTACTACAACTGTAACAACATCCTGTACCTCTGATCCTCATTACGGCTGAAGTACTAAATATTCTTTAAATGCACCTTAATATTTAAGCATGAGAAACAACTGACATTTCCATGCTTAAGTGCACACTTGTGTTGCCATGCTCATGTGTGTTGTCATGCTCATGTGTGTTGTCATGCTCATGTGTGTTGTCATGCTCATGTGTGTTGTCATGCTCATGTGTGTTGTCATGCTCATGTGTGTTGTCATGCACACGGCTCACCTCCTCTTCAAAGAAGCTCCCAATCTTTTTGGCATCTTCAACCATGCGCTGAGATCCAGCCACCTGCTGCTGTCTATTCTTCATTCTGGTCTTCATCGTCTTCTTCACATACTGAACCACCACGTTTTGATGGAGTTTGCAGACCAGAACCTACAGAGGTACGCACGGGTCAGGCAGGTGAACAGGTGTACGGACAGGTAGATGCAGGTAACGGTGGTGTCTCACCTGTTTGCAGGCTGGTTTTAGGTCAGATAAGTCATCCAGTTGTTGCTTCAGAAAGTTCAGCAGCGGGTCGACAACGGCAAGCGAGCCGTCCACCCAGGGGGACGTCCAGAGTGGACCTAAATAGACCTAAACATCATATATAACAAATAAGAACCCATGGGAGCCAACCGACTGGTTTGCCTTGCTTCTTCGGTTTAACTTAAATCAGACCACGAGAAAGCCTGAAGCGGAAAAGATATTCAACTAATTTAGAAGAATTACAGCTCAGTTTGCAAACAGAAACACTTACTGAGATAGAACAGTTTAAATAATAACAAGAATAGAGCCAGGATTATTTTTTAGCACTGCGACCAGACAAAGAGTCAGAGTGCTGTTTGACTCTCTGAACGAATCACTTCATAAGACCCGTTCTAATAAAACTGCTTCCTTTCAGGCTGCGGCTTCTCAAGGTTTAAACATGATTTTATTTTGTTTATTGTTCCAGATACTCTGTCATATTATTCACCTGCAGTAATTCTACTAGTTGCCTTTACCAGTATATGGATGTGTACCACTGCCTCATGATGCTCTATAAAAATAGAAAGTATTCACCTTAATCTTGCCATGAAGAGGGCAAGTAAAACACTGGTACCCACAATCCCTGAGAGCAGTCAGAGTATCCAGACAGCGACCCCTCTGCTCTTCAGACAGACCTCCAGTTTGACCAGTTATGTAATCTCTGAGGACAGGAGAAACTCAGCTTAGCTGTAATGCATCCCAAAATGCTTTGCAGCAGAATATCACATAACGAGGCGTTAATCAGGATCGGTTTTCCCCGGTTCTTGTAGTGATGCAGATGTGAGCTCACCTGAGCTGCTGCTCACAGACCAGCTGAGCTTTTATCACTGAATGCAGGTTACTGGGGTTTGCTTTCACCAAGTCCTCCACACTCCTCCTGTAGCTGAAACACAAACACAGCCTCATGAAGACATGAAGACATCATGCATGCACAAAAATGCATGTTGATAAAACAGAATAACACAAGTACAGATCATAATCATTTCCTTCTTCTTCTGGGGCAGCGTGTGGCTTTTTCTCAATGCAGCCGCTCAGGGTTCGATTCCTGACCTTGGGACCTTTGCTGTGTGTCTTCTACCCATTTCCTGTCTGACTATTGTCAATAAAAGCCACTAGTGCCATTTTTTCTGCTATCCAACATTTACTCTTAATGTCAGTTTATATTTGATCAATATTTGATCAATTTTCCAAATGTTTGTGTTGATTCTTTTGTATTTTAACATTTCATTAGTTTGTGCCCTTCCTGAAGAAAAAGATGTTGTCTCAGTCAACATGAAGCTGAATATATAAAGTAATGAGCTGCAAAATGAAAAAGTTTCCATTCTTAATTTAATCTATTGGGTTTTCTAAAAAACAAACATCTGAGAAAAGTTCTCCAAATATTTTCCCACCAGTTATGTTTTATGACAGAGAAAACTGTTTTTTGTATCTACAACTAATGATGCACTTTTGAATTGTAGAAGTTCATCTTCTTCAGTGGCTGAAGATTCATGAGGGCATTTAAGTAAATTAAAACATCAGTTCCTCAAGAACAGAGCCTTGTAGAACACTACACCTAAAAAACATCCAAGAAACTGCTTTCAATTTTGTATAAAGTAATAAGGAAAGAGTGAAGAATCATTACTTCTTAGCGATACCTTACAACTGTAACCTGATTGGTTCTTAAGCATTAGGGGGTGTGGTTTACCTGCTGAGAAAGTTCTCCAGATGAACTGTGAGCCTCTGAGCCTTGCTCTGGTCTTTGATTGCATAGTTGAACTCAGTCAGGGAGCTGTTAACCACCTGAAGAAAGAAGCCCAGCAGGACAGCAAGGAACCTTCATCAGAAGGAGCCCTAATAAAGCTCAACACTGTGGTTACCTGTTCTTACACACTTACCTGTATGACATCGATGGCCAGCGGACTGAAGAAATAACTGTCAATGAGTTCAGGGGTGTTTCCGCTCAGCCAGCTCTCTTCCTCCTTCTTCAGAACCGTGTTCAGCCACTGCTTCACTTTATCCTAAAACAACAGCTCAGTAAGCAGACGGAGGGAACAGGTTCCTTCAGACATCTTGATACAACCCTGTGCTGACACATTCACCTCTCTGTGACTCAGGTATTGTTCCTCCAGCCGCTTCAGATTGTCCTGCAGCAGCAGAGAACCCAAACAGGCCGTCTTTATCTGCCCGTCCAGTTCTTCGTGTTTCAGTATTTCACTGCAGGGACACACAACAAACTCACAGGAACAAAAATCAAAGTTCTGCACAATATTTTCAGCACCACATTCAGGGTGGATTTATTTTGTGGTTACTGCCTCACTCGTCTTTTTTCTCCTGCTACTCTCCATGTGTCCATTCAATGCTGTTAATTCTGCTAAAAACATTCTTTCCTCTCTATAGAAGGTAGGCCTGACCCAGTGCTCCTGTATTTTGTCATTAATTACTGCTGCCCCTAACTTTTTTCTTTACTTTTTCCATAGAAAGTTTTCCTTGCTCAGTGCTCCGGTGTTTAGCTGTGTCTTTTTCCCTGAATAAAGGCAACCACAGGGCTATAGATACCGTTAACTTTGTGTACTCTCTCTCTTGTTTTTTGCCAAAAAACCTACATTCAGTTTTGCTGTTTCTCTGTATTGTTGCCCTTAACAATGTGTACTTTCTTTGTTTTTCTTTCCTTGGAAAGTACCCCTGTCCCAGTATTTTTGTTCTGTGTCTCTTTCCCATCCTCTTAATGGCTGCTTATTCAGAGCAGTTGTACTGGAGGCTTCACCAAGTTAAAAGGGAGTCAGTCCTTTCTACTGCTGCTGCATGCTTACTTGCTTAGAATGAGGGATCACCTCAGTGTCAAAGACCCCGTCTGGGTTTGCTTTAGATTGACACCTTTTCATCAACTGGACTAACATAATCATCTGAATCTGTATTGTCTCTTTTTCTTTCTGCTCTCGGTGGAGGAGGATGCTTTTTCTCTGTCTCCCGCACTCCTCCCATATCTGCCCTGCTTCAGCTCTGTGTCTTGTCTTTTTTTGGAGCCTCTTTTTGCATATCTCCCAAAATTCTGAGTTATGGATTTGGTCAGCTGGTCTCTCAATGCAATTGATTAAATTTTCTCGAGGAGAAGACAGGGTGAAGGACAGCCCAACTTGTCCAGACGGGACGTTTTTCTCTGGATACACGATGGACTTCTGGCAGAAGTGGAGGATTGTATGTCTGTTGATAATGTCAGTCGAGGATGTTGAAGATGTGTAAATAATTGGATGTTTGATATCAGGATTTCTGCTTTTTGGAGTCAGCGGTTACCTGGCATATCGAGGAATTCGGAGAATGTCAGCAGCTGTTCTGGCCATTGTGAAGGCTGCCTTGGCATGTATGATGGGATCTTCAGAGCGATCAACACTCAGACTGAGATGTTACGTGAGCTGAATCGCAGACTGGATGTGATCCTTACACAGGATCGCAGGCAGGTTGCGGTTCCTGGACTCAGGGGTGAAATGGGATAAATCTTGGAGAAAGTTGTTCGCTCGGATCTGGCAGAAAGGACCAGGAATTTGGCTGTTTGGATTCGCCTTTGAGAAGCACCAGCGAGACTCTCAAGGCTGATGGAAAATTAAGAGTCAGTTTAACCCAAATAATTGTTGTTTTTCTGAATCTGGTTCCCCTGCATGGCCTTGATGGCTGGTTATCTTCAACTTCTCCTGGAAGTTAAGTAAATATGACGCTCTGCTCCCTCTCTTCCCTGAGGACATCTGTGGACCTGCTCAGAACTTTGCGGCCGGTTGATGAATATTTCAACGTACCATCAAGGATAATGGCCTCTGTGACAGTGATTCATGGACTTACTTGCACACACACACATGCTCAAGATAAACATATGCACCCCCCACACCACCTTCATCGTTCCCGGCATGATGTTGTTTTGTCAACTTGTTGCTTCTTTGTTCTGAGGTTTTTTACAATCTCAAACTGTATCCTGCTAAAGATAAAGTGTGAAATATGATTTTTTTTCCCTCTACTTTTCTAATGTGGTCTCTTTTCTCATCTAACAAGGGCAGCGCCTGTGAGTGGGCAGCAAAGCCTCGGTGACCCGTCTCTCCTTGTCTTGTGTCATGATGTATGTTTGGATGGGTTGTACTGGAATTCTAATTTCCCCTCGGGGACCAATAAAGTATCTTTGAATTGAATTGAATTGAATTAAGGTTTGAATTGGATCATATATAGTTAGAGCTGAAGTGAATGCTGCAAGTCACTGACTGGATGCAATCTGCTGGGTTTCCTTAGATAGAAAAACTTTTTATCCAATTTGAATAAATAACTGAATCTGACTGAACTGTTCAATGGTTACGATTAATTGGAATGTATGAACCTGACTGTTGTGAAGAACCTTGAGACGACATGTGTTGTTAATTGGCGCTATATACATAAACTGAATTGTATTGAATTGAATCTCACTTTATGGTTGGACATTGTTCCAAATACTGGATTTGAACTGAATATGGATTCTGGGATAAACTGGATTCTGAATAACTGGACATTAATTGGTTCTGTTTGTCCGATAAAGGTCCTTATAGTGACATTTGCTGGGAATTGGGGCTTGAACTGATTTTGATCAAAATTTTAAAATTTATTTGTACAAAAGATCTAAACACAGAGAACCTTCGTGAGGAAAAGAAAAGGAAGTTAATAAATTTGTTCACTTAAAACAGAACAACAACCTGGCTGTGAAGCAGGAAGTCTGTGCCCACAAAGAGTGGGGCAGGAAGGAGAACAAATGTAAACTCAGAGGGAGGGGAGGGCACACACAGAAGTGAGGAAGTTTGAAACCAACTGAGATTATACACCCTGGAAGAGCCAAGGACTAACAAAAGGACAGCTGTGTTATTTAAAGATGGAACTCTGATACTAGCCAGCGAACAAAAAAGCACATGATCTAGAACACAACGCTTTCTAAATAAATGCTGTGCCTTTCTTTCTATTTCCATGTGCAGTGTAGCTTTTTATCTTATTGGACACTGATAACTGAGCCAGACTACCAGAATAAATGTCCCCACAGTGAAGCAGGGTGGAGGCAGCATCATGATGTGGGGATGCTTCTTCTTCAACAGGGGCAAAAAAGCTGGTTAGAGTTAAAGGCCAGATAAATGGAACAGAAGAAAGAAAATTCAGCCACAATATTAAGAGAATTGTTTTCAAAAACCCAATGAAACCAAATGAATAGTCAAACAGTGCAGAGGGAAATAAAATCAGAAAATAAAAATAAAGAATAACTGACTTAATTTATCTGGAACTGACTGAAAACTACAGCTTAATTCAACACATGGTAGCTTAGCAACAGCTGTGGGGGTTGGTGCTGCAGTAGAAACTCACTCGGGATAGTAGTGGTTGACCCAAAACAGCACGTAGCTGTAGTCATCTACCTCCAGCCCAGAGGACGTCAGGCTGGCCAACCGATCAGAGAAGGTCTGATGGTAGAGTCCACCATAGACATTCAGGATGTCCATCTTCGTAGGGTAACAGTCCTTCACCGTCCTCACCACCGTCAGGAGGTCCTCCTTCAAACGCTTCCCCATTTGGCACACCTGACCAGGAGGAGAGGAGATAAAACAGGACAAAGAGAGAAGCAATCAGTGAATCAGGGGCCCACTGAGTTCAAAATCCAAAGAAGGGTCAAATTAATTACTCAGTTACATATAAAGTGATTACTAGCTTACATTTTTCAGAATTAAATGTTACCAGAGATCCACACAGCAGTCAGCAATGAATAAACTGGAATATAATGTTGCTGGGACTGTCAGCGATGTCATTCTATGTTCAGGTAAAGAAATGTTTGTGAGCTTAAATCAGTTAATGTCAACTGGTTGACTGGCTGGAAGCAGAAATGATGAAAAGCTCTGCTAGAAATGCTGCTCATCCATCCATCCATCCATCCGTCTATCCATCCATCCATCCATCCATCCATCCACCCATCCATCCATCCACCCACCCATCCATTTATCCATCCATCCATCCATCCATCCATTCATCCACCCATCCACCCACCCATCCATCTATTCATCCATCCATCCATCCATCCACCCATCCATCCATCCACCCACCCATCCATTTATCCATCCATCCATCCATCCACCCATCCATCCATCCATTCATCCATCCACCCACCCATCCATCCATCCATTCATCCATCCACCCACCCATCCATCCATCCAACCATCCATTCATCCATCCATCCATCCATTCATCCATCCAAATCCATCCACCCACCCATCCATCCACCCATCCATCCATCCATTCATCCATCCAAATCCATCCATCCATCCATCCATCCATTCATCCATCCAAATCCATCCACCCACCCATCCCCCCATCCATCCATCCATCCATCCACCCATCCATCCATCCACCCATCCATCCTTCCATCCATCCATTCATCCATTCATCCATCCGACAGCTTTCATAACGAGGTTTAATGCTCCCTTTACTCAGGATGAAAATGAATAAAGATGATGAAACCTGGCCAACATGAATTCAGATCTGTTTTAGACCTCCTTCAGGTCTGTTCTTTAGATGTCTAACTCACCTGCTTCTTCACGGCTGAAGACAGCTGTTTGGCTTCATCTGAGTCATCCTTTGTAGCCTCTGTCAGTCTGGACTCCACCATCGTCTGCAGCAGCTTGTTGTGAGTACTCAGCCACCTCTGAGGACGCCACACCGGAACCTTGTCCTTTGAACAGTCCCTCCAGCGCTGGTCCTGCATCTCCTGCTGCTGGATGGAGTCCACAGCATTCCTCAGGACCTCCAAGTGTTTGTCATTAAGAGACGAGGGGGTGAAGGTGTTGTTAACAGCCATCCAGATCTGGATGCTAAGAGATTCATAGTCTTTCTGCAGCCGGTCTTCTTCTTCCTTGCTGTGGGAGTCTTGGCTGAAGAGTTCATCCTCCCTGAGGATGAGCTTCCTGGTGACCATGTTCAGCTGCTCCTCGTGCTGTTGCTCATCCTGCTGCTCACCTTCCAACTCATGCTCTACAAGAAGCACAACACGGTAACACACATATATAATCAGGCTGCAGCTTTTTGTCATGTTATCACCGGTTTGCTCAGCTGGAAGGAAACCTGTGGTTACAACAGTCGCAACACTGGTTCCAGAAGAGAAACCCAACATAGCTTCATCTTTTAGGACATGCAGGATCAGCTGACCTTCATACTGGTTCTTCACTTTGCGGTTGTTCCAGATCTTTGCAGGGATCTTCAGCTTAGGAAGCCTCCTCCGGGTTCCTCCAGGGTTCTCCTCGGCGCTTCCTGCTACACATCAATAAAGCCGTGTTAAAATATGGAAACACGTTTCTCACTCTGACTCATAAATGGTTTAAACCATGGAAGGTGTCAATGAATATGAAGTTTAGAAGAACAAACGTTTCTGTCTTAAAATGTTAAATCCTAACAAACGGACTCTATAGGATCTGCTGTCAGTGACAAAACGAGTCTCCTCCAGGAGTCCCAACCTAAGCTCTCATTCTACGATGACGTGGCAGCGGTGATGGAGATGTGAGAATGATGCGGTCAAAAAACTCAACCGGAAATGTTTCTGGATGAAAGCAGGGAGAGAAACTCAGAGTCTTTCCTCACAGATTGTCTCAACTCTCCAGGGACATAATAAGACCAACAATATCTCTAAAAATAAATGAAAACACAGAAGAGCAGAAAACATTAGGGTTTAAAATTAAATTAAATACATTTTGTTTAGTAATTATGAACTTCTGAAAAGAAAAACAAATAATTAAATAGAAATCTCTAAATATAGTAACATAACATCTGCTGGCTTGGTTTTAATTCAATTTAATACATATATTTATTGCATATTTTATTTTTAATTATGAATTTCTTTAATTATTAATTATTCTAACTATTTATTCCAATGATGCTTATGTTTAGATCTTTGGAAAACGACAAAAATCACCAAAAACATTTTAAAATAAATCTATATTTTGTAACTGAATATAAATTAATTTCATTTGATTTATTTTAATAATGTATCGGTTAATAGTTTTTTTTTAATCAATCAGAATAAACACATTTAATTTCCTGCTCTGTAGAAATGACTTTTTTCCTCTTTATTTAAAATCATTTTAATGAACTTTTCACGCGGAATTCCAGCTAAATATTTCAGCTCTGATCCAAATCAAACTTCGGTCCCATTTAGTTAAATTCAAATAAATAAAGCGCATAAATACAGCGGAGAGTGCGAGAATAAGTCTCAGAAAACAGCACCAGCGTCTGAGGGTTACAGCCTAGAACCCGTCCGGAACCAGTCTGGGAACAGTTCACATCTTTCAATGACGCATTTGAGGCCTGGAAAACGGGTCCATCTGGTTCTGGTAGTAACCGTCTGATTAAAACATGTCCATGAAGTTAGGACAGCCTCACCTTCATCATCCTCTCACAGATAAGCACATTCACATCCGAGAAACACACAATCAGAACCAGAACCTAAAATCCATCAAAGTTTGACGCAGCTCCGTCATACCTCCTCTCATCGCTCCGAGCGGACCCGTTATCTGACGGACGGGACGGCGGATAGGGCGGGGTCAGAGGCAGCGAGGGAGGGGTGAGGAGGAGTCTGCACTTCAGCATCCTTTTCTGCACCAACTGTGATGCATGCAAAAATATAATTTCCGATCCTAATGTGTGTTTGAGGCATAAAGGCCGCTTAAAAAACCCAGAAGGGAAGCTGAATGAGACCATAGAGGTCCATCTGAGACCACCTTCAGACTGCTGGCTCTCCGTTTGTTTAGTCTGACAGATAAACTGGCTCTGCAGCGACGACATTAAAAGGTAAAAAGCTTCGCTCACCCCCCTTGTTCAGCACACAGTTGCAAGGGACAAAGATTCTCCACAGATCCAGAACCATGATCCAGGTTTGGCCAAACAGGTGGTGGATGCAGAGATCAGTTGATGAGCATCTACTCCTCCTGCTCCTCTGGTTCCTCTATCCTCCAAAACACTTTCACTTTCCTTTTTTAGATTACCTCTGCATCATGACAAAACTGGACTCCCCCTCCTCTTCCTCTTCCAGAAAAAGATCATCATTTATCAGAATGAAGCACGGCTGTTCAGGCAAAATGCAAAACCTTAAAAATGTTGCTTTAATCTGGTTGTAAAATTGTGCTACATCCTAAACTCATACCTCATTTGAACAGATTTTGATTCTATTGAAGCTTTCAGTCTCTGCGTTGACTCTTCTTATAATGCTATGTCCAGGACCCTCTTCATGTGACCCCAGAGATTCTCTATCAGATTTAGCTCTGGACTTTGGCTAGGCCATTCTAAACCTTTAATTTTCCTCTCATGAATTCCTTCTTTATTTGGTCTGGATGTGTGCCTGGGCTCAATGTGAAGCTGAAGTGAAAAATCTCTTCAACTTCACCTTTCTGGCAAACACCTGAAGGTTGGAACAAAGAACTGCTTTTAATTTCATTCACCTTGATAAAAACATCAGTTCCATCTGAACAGAGTAGTGTTGTGACTATGAATCTGAATATATTATTTAATATTAATACCTTAATATTTTATCAAATAATATTTGGGTCTGTTAAGGGTTGTCCTGTGAATACCAGCCCAGTAAGGCGATGGTATTAGGACAGAATAGAAAGGTGTGAGACGAGCTCTGACATTATTGAACAGCATAAACTCTGCACATACATGGAATAAATTCACACAATTTCTTAAAATACAAGAATTTATTAACAAAAATAAGTCAACTCAAAGTCAAACATATTTCAATCAACAAACTCTTTACTTTGCTAAAACAATCCAACTAAACTACCAAGCAGAATTAAAGAATAATGAAGACTAATGGACTATGTACAATATAAACAAGTTGATTAAAGATGATTGATAATTATGACAAAAAGAGTGATGCAACATTACCATGCAATGTTTATGTTTGAGAACCAAGGATTATCTTGAAGAATCTGGAAATGAAGTTAAGTTAGTCTTGGAACTAACTTAGACAATAATCAGCAACATTTAGACAACCAATCACAATGTAAGATCAGATAAAATATTATTTTAATAAAATAATGTTTAAATAATGATCTGCTGAATAAAACCAACCTTCTAGATGACTAATTCTCAACGGTGTCTCATTAGCTGCCTTTATTTATTAAAATAATACTTAAATAAATATTAAGGAAATTGTAAAATATTTAGGGAAATATTTTGGAAAAGAGCCAAATCTTTCTGGAGAAATGGGGCCTAATTGTGTTACTTAGTTATCAGATTTAGTAAAATGATGTTAGGGACACATTATTTACTGGATTGAAAACTAAATCTTTCTGGGTAAATATTATTTAGCAGCAAGCACGTGTCCTTACCTGTTAGCAGTTGAAGCTAACAAAAAGCTGTTAGCTTAGCACCAGATTCAAATACACACCTTTAAAAATACCGTCATTAAAAGGGTTAAAATGCATAAGCGCAGACGGCGCGTTATGATCAATCTTCTGTTTAAAATCACCTTTTAAATAAAGTTTGTCTTAACTTTAAAAACACACACAGAACACAAAACTAAGCACTGCAGATAGTCTGCTAGCACCAAGATAGCCTGCTAGCACCAAGATAGCCTGCTAGCACCAAGATAGCCGGCTAGCACCAAGATAGCCGGCTAGCACCAAGATAGCCGGCTAGCACCAAGATAGCCGGCTAGCACCAAGATAGCCGGCTAGCACCAAGATAGCCTGCTAGCACCAAAATAGCTGGCTAGCACCAAGATAGTCTGCTAGCACCAAGATAGCCTGCTAGCACAAAGATAGCCTGCTAGCACCAAGATAGCCTGCTAGCACCAAGATAGCCTGCTAGCACCAAGATAGCCTGCTAGCACCAAGATAGCCTGCTAGCACCAAGATAGCCTGCTAGCACCAAGATAGCCTGCTAGCACCAAGATAGCGGAGTTCAACACAAACAAAACCAAACTTCATAAAATGAAAAACGTTTAGATCATTTCAATCTAAATCTCTCTGCCCAGGCCTAACCTCTGAACCGTGCTGAGGAAAAGCTGTCCAGGGGGGCGAAGTTTGAAGAAATGTCCGCAGTCAACAAACGGTTAGCTATAGCTAACCTCCTTAGCTGTGGGGAGTGGCTCGTTCTGTCGGGCCACCAAACTGCATGTTACCGTAACCACGGTGATGCGGCTCCTGTTGTCCTTCTTTCAGACCGGGAAACTGCTCCACTCGGCGTCGTGCTGGGAACTCTCTAGAAACAGTTAATCTCTGTAAATCTCAGAGAGAAAAGTCAAGCCAGGCTTATACCTTAATTTACCCCTTTCAACAGTATTTCATCAGTACTTAATTCAGTGCATATGATCGATGATCGTATGACACTCTTGGATCCAGTTGAAGAGTTATGTCTGCTTGCCAACAAAGAGACAATAGCGTGCCGTCTTTCCTGTCCCGATGATCACCGGCATGGAAGAGACAGGATGTAGCAAGAGCGGTGCTTTTATTTGGACAGTGACATCACAGGAAGTCTGCAGTTACCCCGTTTCCTGGCTGTGCCTGAAGTAGGTTAATGCAATTTATTTTGAAAGTTCCAGAAAGTCTGTACTGGCCTTTCATGTTGTAACCATGGCTGTGGGTCCCAACAGTAGCCACACAGCATGATGCTACCGCCACCATGTTTCAATGTAGGTATGGTGTTCTTTTGAAAGTGTATCTAAAAGTTGCACTTTGGTTTCCTCAGACCCAAACACCTTCACATATGGAGAACACAGGAGATCATTGTCACATGTAGAACATAACCAGAACTTGTTAGAACTTCCTGCTGCTCCTTTCAGTGCTGCTGTCGGTCTCTCTGCAGCCTCCATTACCAGCTTTTGTCTTGTCATCAGTTCCAAAGGAACGTCCAAGATTAGAAAGTCACTTCTGTTCCATATTTTCCTCAGTTATTGATAACTGTCTTCACCGTGGATTACAGCATTTTGATCCTCTTTTATTAGCTGCATTTTGCAGCTTTTTATTACATTTTTGTTATTTGATTTTTTTTTTAGTACATTTCCCCCAATCAGATGCATTTTCCTTACAGTTGCACAAGCTTTTTTCAGGTTTCTTCTGCTTGATGTTGGAACCAGAGGGCAGCTTCACACTCTGCTAAGTGCTGCTAATACTGTCTAATGGGCGTCCTCTGATGGTCAGATCCTTAAAAAACTGCCTCTGTGTCAACATCCCTCCACTTATGATTCCATCACCATCGCCCTGTGGTAGCCATTAAGGGGGGGGTGTGCTGCCTGCAGATCAGTCAGTTTCATCCCTCATCACTGGTGTCCATCTGCACAAGTTATCTTCAAAGCCAAACCATCACTTCCTGGTGCTTTCTGGTCACTTCCTTTGGCAGAAAGTGAATCCATCCCATTATTCAAAGGAGCTGAGTGAATGATCAAAGCCAAATAAACCAAAATAACCTGATGATGAAAGATTTTTATTAATAAGATAAAATAAAGAAATGGTAGGAGACCCCTAAAACAACTTGGAAATATATTTGCTGAGTTTTATTATTCCAAAAATGACCAAACCCCCAACAGATCTTTAGTCCAGCCTGGACAGATTGGTGTGCAAAGACTTCATTAAACCTTCAGAGTTTTAATGTTAACAATTTTAAGGTAATTTAATCCTTTCTGCTGCTTGTGTCTGAGTGGAACAAACATCACAGGCACAGTGCTCATAAAATAATGCTGTTGTCTGGTTTGACATCAGGTTTGGTGTTTAAATGTAATTAGAAATCTGTAATCTTTGGAAGAAAACCATCAACCATGAATAAGCAAAGCTTTTATTTAGAAAAGTATCTATATGTTTCATTTTGAAAGACTAACAGAATATTTTTTATGCCTGGTTTGTGTCCATCAGTAAAACTGCAGTTTGCAATTATTTATGTAAAAAAATTTAATACTTCTATTTTGAAGAGAATGAATGAGCTTTATTTTGAAAAGCTAATAGTCTTTTTTTCTTAGTAACTTTGTTAAATTGCAGTACGGAGCCCACGAGGGAACATGGGGGATTTTTTTTTCCTTTTGCGTCCCCACGCAGTTTTTAATCACCTTGAGAAAGCGGTGCATTTTGGAACTGCTCACAAAACAACACTGATATGGCATTGATATGGTTTATTTGTCATATGCAGGTTAACACGCAGTCAACAATGTGATTAAATACTTAAGATAAGAAGAACCCCTAAAGTATTGCGTGGGGACGCCAAAGAAAAAGAAAACATCCTTGAATCTTTTATTTTGAAAATAAACTTTATTTTGAAAAGGCAAACTAATCCCTTTTTCATGACCGGTTAGGCTCAATTAGTAATGCCGAAATTATATGGCGTGCACCAATAATATTAATAATAACAATAATAACAATCTCACCCTGGTTGTCCAGGCGGGAAGCAAAGGTCCTCCACATGTTCCGAGCCATGATCCAGGTCAGCTGCAGTGATCAGTTCAAGTTAAAACTGTTTCCTAGTGAGGAAATGTATCTTTCATCACAAGTTCCGATGTGCAATCATCCCAACAGGAACTGAACAGATGTCCTGTTCGGCTCATTGTAAGACCACATAATGAATTCAGTTTGCAGCTCAGGCTCCACAGGCGCCTGTTGTAGCCTTCATAAAGCAGCTTCTGACTTCAACCGTGAATAACACAGGCATATCGCCTATTCCACAGAAGCTGCTCATGATGGAAGACAGGCTCCACGCATAATTCAGTAAGCATCTTCTGCATGCAGTCACCTACAAAAACAGCAGAAAACCAAAACACCGACTTAAAAATAAAGTCATTACCTGAGGAGCATGTCAGAAATTCAGCAGTCGATCCGGGCCTGTTTCCGGCAGTCTAACATATCCTCAGAGCATCTCCTCCTCACTTTCATTTATCTCTCTCAAACAGTTTCACTTGAGCCACTGCATAATCCAACCTCCTCCTCTTCTTCTTCTGAGTCAGACTGAACTGGAGCTAATTTATTTAGCATCGCCAACTGTTTCAAATAACGTTGACACAATAGAACATGTCATGAAGGAAATCCTAAGCAGCAGAGCACCTCCAGCCACCTCCCTGAGGAACCCTTCAAGTAGAGATGAATGCAGCTCTAGAGACTCATCTCTATATGCGGTAGGGGGATGTAGAGACAGCAAATATCCAGCAGAGGCCAGTGTAGAGCAGACATAAGCTCATACGTAGTGTTCAATGACAAAAGGGATCAAAACTGTGATCTTAGCATGAAGTTCAGATCTCCAGACTCTTGGAGATCTGAACTTGCATTTATTCATTATTTCATCTGGATCAAAGCTTCTTCAGGTTTTCTGTAAAAGCCTTTTCAGTGTTTCTCTTTGGACTTTGGCTTTTTTCTACCAATGTTTTCATAGAATCCTGTGAGGTGAAAGCGTAGCATATGACAGCATCACATCCAGTTGATCAAGTTCAGGATAAAACAAGAAGCTTCTAGCCCAAAACGTATGTACACCCTCTAAACGTCATGTCTGTAGGAAACAGGTCAAAAAACAAGAAAGACCTCACGCAGAACCTGAGAGACACATCATTCTTCAGTAGTTCATCTCTTGGTCAACAAGGTTTCAGCTCTTTTGGAATCATCATGCATTTCTTGGACTTCACCAGGGTTGCCCATTCACCATTCATTTGTTTGGATCTTTCTTTAGAGGGACATGGAGGAGACCCCAGAACTTTCTTGCCAAGCTGTTAATCCCTTCTGATCATAAACACTTTAAGATCCACTCGGAATTAACTGAAGAGTGGTTCTGAAAATATGGCGGCATGGTTTGCTCCTTTTTGTGATGGTGAAGAAAGATGAGCCAAAAAGCAGGATTTACTGGTCTGCCTGTGTTCCACAGATCACCTGTGGTCATGAGATGTGTCTCAAGATCCAGATCCTTCTAAGAGATTAGGTGAAAATCACTGTCATCCCAGGGGGAGTTAGGGAAGGAGGCATGGGTACCTGAACAGGATGCCTTCTGGAGGCCTCTTTTTGGGGGTTTCTGGGCACATCCCACCAGGAGGAGATCCCACGACAGACCCAGAACTCGTTTGAGGGACAATACATCCCCTCTGGCCAGGGAACACCTTGGGATTCCCCAGAAGGAGCTGGAGAGGGTTTCTGGTGAGAGGAATGTGTGGATCTCCCTTCTGCTAACTTGTTATGTCCAAGGCCATCAATGGATGGACTAAAACTGAATCAAAAAGGGGCCAAAATCCAGATAAAAACCTTGAAAGACCTGAAGAACCATCGACAAAGACTTTTAATGATAACCAGAAAGTCTTTCTTCTTTGAAGGAAAATGTGATGAACTGTTAGCTGGATAAGAAACTTCTTTTACTTTTTTAGTTTCCACATCTAATGTTTACAATGACGTGATCCAGACGGAGGCGTCATCGGAAACAACAACCAGACACTCCTTCATGCAAATCTTGCACAGAGTCAAATCAGGACCTCATGCAAAACACACACACACACACACACACACACACACACACACACACACACACACACACACTCTCTCTCTCTCTGTCTCACACACACACAGTGTCAGTCGAGTTGGATCAATGAGCAGCAGCAGCAGGTTTCTGCCTGATCGCCTGTAAACCTCTGAAGATTCAGCTTTAGGTCCAGTTTTTGAATCCCGATCACCAGGTAAGTCACCTGTTTACACTCCGTCTATTTGCTTTCAGGCTTCTGGTTCATCTTCACTCAATAAAATGTTTCATAAATAAATCATGCTGAGATCTTTATGCTTTCAGGTTTTGGTCTTCATCATGTTGATTTTTTTTCTGTGCTTACACTTGTGTTAATGAACTAACTTCAAACTGCAGAAACATCAGTCTAACATTTCCGCACTGTTGTCATGGAGACACGTTAGCAGTATTGTCCTCGGGTCCTGCAGCTCTGATGGTAAAAGGAGTGCATTACTGGCGTTAAATAATCCAGGAGTTTCCAAAGGTTTAACTTACCTGCCGAATCTTGTCTCACCTGTCTGATACGTCTATTCTCTTCCTTCATCATCTTGCATCCTGTTGGAGGTGAACAGTGCCCCCTGCTGGTCGAAAACATGTCTGTCGTGAGCTCTTCCCACCATCTGTTGTCTGGGCTCTGCTCCAGGAAAATATTCAAATTTCTAACTCGGAAAAACATCTGCGCACATTGCCAAGAATGAAATGTCTCTGTTCATAACCTGATTAAGTAGTGAGATAACCTGCTGGGCCCAACAGAACCACTAAAAGAACATCAAATCCTGTGTCAAGTTTTAGTTAACAGTTTCAGCAACATTTGCTCAAAGGGCCGAATTCTTCCTGAAAACTTTGGCCAGAGACATCTTCTGACCCACGAAGCACCTGAAACAGGAGGGGTTGATATCAAACACCAAGGAGGCACAGGTCAATGTTCTCACATTCATTCTGAGGAACTGAATGAGACAAGAACATCTGAGAATCCCAACTGTCTCTTCTGGAAACAGTAAAACACACAGCTGCAGCTGCAGGGAAACAGGAGAACGTGGTGGTGTTTGCATGTTTGTGTCGTCAAGCAGCAGCGTGCAGACACACAGACTCGTCTGTTGATGGTCACTGTTTTATTACCTCATATGCATCACATGTTTGCAGGCTGGATTTAGATGGTTGGCCTTGCAAACACGTCAAACACCTTAAAAACGTCACCTTTTGTCACATTACAACTTTAAACTTCCCTCTGCTCTGAGACCCCTAAATAAACCCAGCGCTACGATAACCTCTAGAATTTTGTTAGAGAACATTAGAGAACCAGCATCATGAAGACTAAGGAACACAGCAGACAGGTCTGGGAGGAAGATCTGGTTCATTTTCAACCAACGTTAGGTGCTAAAACAACATCCCAAGTTTTGAACATCTCACAGAGCTCTGTTCAATCCATTGTTTGAACACGGAGAGAAGATGCACCAACTGCAGACTTGCCAAGACATGGATGTCCACCTAAACTTACAGGCTGGGCATTTACTTCACAAGTCTGGCCTTTCTAAAAGAAGAGCAAAAATAACTGCCACAAGAGTTTCTGTTTGCAGTTTTCAATAAGCCATCTAGGAGACACGGTGTTCAGATCAGAGGAGACCAACACTGAACTATCTGGCCTACATTCAGAATGTGTGATGGAAAATACCCTCTCCCTATGATAAAACATGGTGGTGGCAGCATCATGCCGTGGAGCAGAGAAGCTGGTCAGAGTTGATGGGAAGGTGGAGCTAAATCCAGGACAATCCTGGAAGAAAACCAGTTAGAGGCTGCAGAAGACCTGAGACTTCCAGCAGGACAACCACCCTGAACATACACCCAGAGACACAGTGGATAGTTTAGATTGAAGCACATGTATGTGTTGGAAGGCCTAGTCAAAGTCCAGACCGAAATCCAACTAAGAATCTATGGCAGGGCTTGAAAACCGATGTTCCAGATGTTCTCCATTCAGTCTGACTGAGCTTGTGCTTTTTTTTTTTTATACAAAGAAGAATGAGCAGAAATGTCTGTAGATGTTCAAAGAGATAAACTCAAAAGACCTGCAGCCAGAGAAGGTTCAACAAAGTTCTGACTCAAAGGGGCTGAATACAAATGCACACCACACTTTTCAGATTTTACATTGTAAAAAACCTCAAACACCATGAACCAGTTATCTCTCAATTCTTTGTGTGGATCTGTCCCAATAAAATAGGTTAAAGTTTGTGGTTGGAATGAGATGACGTGTGGAACGCTGAAGTAGCGGGAATACTTCTCTGTAACATTTTATTCAAATCTTACGACTGTTGCTTTCTCTCATCAGCTTCCTCACTCCTTGCTGTCCCTAAACTCTGATTGGCTGGGATGACCAACGAGGTGATCAACACCTGTGACTCCACAGTGGGTGGAGCTCCTTTAGAGGAAGCAGCATCTTTTCAGGTGAGACCTGAGTGATGGTTGATGGCGGCTGCAGCAATACTTTAAACTCTTTATGAAGCACAGTTACCAGGACCTGCCTCACCAAACGAAGCAGACAGGATGTTTCTCTGAGTGCAAGGAAATTATTGGTCTGCATCAAACAAACAAAATAACTAAGATCACTAAAACAAAAACCGGGTTAGGAACAGGTCAACACATGTAGATCCTTCAAAGATAATGGAGATCCATCATTTCAGAGGAAAACATGCAGGGAAGCCAGTTGAGATGATGGAATTTGTAACAACCAGGTCTCCAGCCTCTCCAGCGCACCTGCAACCCACCTCCCAGGTGGTGGACCAACATCCAGGACCTGTAGGGTTCTCTGCCTGGGCCCGGCCAGGCTCGACCATAAGGTGCTCATTGGCTCCAGGTCTTCTTTAATCAAAATCATGAAAAGGGTTCATCCAGTTGTTACCAGAACCAATGTTCTTATGTTCTGTTTGTGTCACACTTAGGGGCTGATTTGACCATTTTTTTAATGTGTGCTATAATTGGTTTTGTATCTAAAATTCTGGAATGTAATTTACTCTAAAAATGGCAATCGGCAGATTCTGGGATTGGCAGAAACACCCTGAGGAACACCACCTCTGGGATCACAGGGAGCTCAAACTCCTCTGCTATGGTGGCTTACGGTGGCTTTTTACTGGAACCTCCCACTGACATGAAACCTCAGAGTAGACTCAGAACCTGCTGGAGGGACTACACATCCCTTGATGCTTTCTGGTCCCTTAACTTCTTTTGATTACTCAGAAGGAGCTGGACATTGTATCTGATGGATGGATCTGGATTCGTAGTGTCCAGCTGCCGGTTTGCAATAATAGGTTCAGGAACCAACCAGGAACCAGCATTTTTGGGTAGAAGATGCATACTCAAAGATTCTCTATTGGAAAGACGTCACACTCTGACCTGAAAGGGAGAAAAAAAACCCGCAAACACATTACATCCAGGGGCCTAACAACCAGGGTTTAACATCTAATTAAAGATGTTAAAGGGAACAAAATCAAAGATATGTTCTTTTAAAGATTTCTCAATTTCTGGTCTTCTGAATGTTAGAGTGATTTCTTGTGGATTAACCTGTTTTAATAACCTACAGACATGTTTTATAGCTACCAAAGATTTGACAGATTATCAAGGTTAATCTCAGTAATGTTTCCACAAAAAAAAAAAAAAAGAAACCTCAACTCCTCCTTTAAGAAACTATCAAATACTCCAACAGGTGAGACCATCAGGAGCCAAGAAGCAGCATTCTGATTGGCCCACTGTCATAATAGGGTTTTTCTTAGACTGTGAGATACACAAACAAGAGGACAAAGGTTGGACTGGAACCCAAGCTGGTGGACAAACGCAGGATCTCTCTGAAGGAGAAAGACAGAAGCTGGTAAACACTCTAGGTGGAAACAGAGAAACTGTGAATGTGTTCTTTAGATGCTGACTTACAGGGGTTGGGTTCTTGGCAAATACTTGTTCTTGGGGAAAATAAGTCCTTCTCCACAGTGGCTTGAGGCTGACAGGCTGTGAACAGTTTTTGGAGGATGAAGTGCTTTGTTTCTTCTCTTCCAGGAAACTCCACCATGTTTGGAGAGTTTTAACATTGGAGGGTGGACAGGCAGGTTGACGGGTGGTTCTCAGGTGACTCCTGAGAAGCTGGGTTTGGAGTTGGAAGCAGAGAGGAGGCTCAGGGCTGAAGTGTCGAGGCTGGAGTTCTCAAACTCTTCTGAACATGACACAAGTGAAAACGGAGACCAGAAAGCAAAGGGCGATCTGCAAGGCAGGGGGAGAAAAACAAGGAGAGCAGAAAAACTGCTTGGAAGCAGGACTGCAGAGAAGCAGAGGTCTAGCTGTTACCACGCCGAGTGAGAAAACAAGCTGACGCCTCCCTCTGGGTTTCCACTCCATAAGCAGCCCACCTGATTGCTCTCAGATGAGCAACACCTGTGCAGCAGCACCTGCCAGTCACACCCTGCACAGAGAGAACACAGCACACAAAAACAGAGCCTGCACACAAACCACCGTGGATATGACACCCACTCCTGTTTTAACTCTCCAGGTGTTTCCAGACCCTAAGGAACGTGCTCCAAAACTTTCCAAACGCCTCCCTTCCATCGTGGTGGAGCCCACAGAGGCAGATGACGTGGAAAGTGGAGAGCTCCGCTGGCCTCCAGATGATGTAGGCGATGGTGTCACACAGCGGCATCAGCAGGTGACAGGTGAGGTCGTCTCGCTCTAACGTTGAATAAGCCCAGCACTTTATTCTGACCTCAGTGACATTAGCTGGTGGTTTTCTGTACAGGCCAATCCATGGAGGGGGCGGACCCACAGGAGCTGGTGATGGGCGGAGTCTAACATCAACAATCAGTGGACTCATGATGATAATAACTAATGAAAAATACCTTTGAATGTATTCATTTTATTTTTATTGGTGTTTAAAGAAGAATCATCTGTTTGCTCCAAATGGTTTTTTCCACAGATCAATAAATCAGGGTTTTATGTGCCTTTCTTTTGAAATACCAAAGCTAAAACAAACCCTTAAATTACATTATAAAATGTTCAAGCGGTAAAGATTTTTAATAATATCCTGTAATATACTCCTTTGAATTCTTCAGACCAAACCTCTCTTGGTTTCTGAAAGGTTCTGGTCTCCTTTCAGAACATCTGTCGTTTCCATATCCATTATTTCTGTTGTAATAAGTCGTAATAAAAACATTATTGCTAATAAAACCTTATAGCTGTTTCTTTGTTTTGCTTTTATTTAGGCTTTTAGAAGCGTTTTTAAAATCCTGCTGACAGTGGGCGAGGTTATGCTGCTGCGTTCAACCAATGACTCCCCATCTGGGACGTCTGGACCATTAACTTAAAAAATAAGTGTGAGTTCCTTCCAGTCATTTTAAGAAAGCTGCTGTTTTTAGGTAAAGGTGGGACGAAGTCATCGTTTTGCAAGTCACAAGTAAGTCTCAAGTCAAGTCAATGTCTTAAACCTTTAATTTCAAGCCTTAAAAATCACTTGACCAAATATTTAATCATAGTAATAATATGTTGGGATTTTTAAATAATTTCAAAAGATGCTGAAGAGGAAATGAACTTTAAAATCATCTGAAAGTCCGAGATGATGTTGCTTTTTACAAGAAATGTTACCTGAAACAAACAAAAACCTCCAGTAAATTAAAAAAATAAATGAAATAAATTCTGCTTACAGATTTAACAAGAGACGTATTCCTGAACGTTGGAGAAGTCAGCGTTTGTAACCGTCTGCCTCCGAAAAAATCAAAGTTGAGACGGAAACTTGTCTTTAAAAAAGACAATCCGATCCCAGCTAAACATGAAATAGAGGGCGAAGCCATTCATGCACCACAGTCCCCTGACCGTGCACCGGAAAAATTAACAGCTCCGGAAGAGGAGAGTAAGTAAAAAATATATATATATATATATATATATATTTCTATGCATATGTTTTCCCAGGTCTATGCGTTATTGCAGACTTGTTTTAACCCCTGATAAAATATTTTATATCGACTGATTTAATCCAGAACCCAAGCCTGGATAACATTCAGCAGAACTGTAGCAGTTCAGTGCAGGAAGAGTTGGAACCGCCCGGAACCGTTCAAATACCCCGTGTACGGAGTAAGTTATAGTTATATTCAAATCTTCACAGAAACAAGATTTTTTTTTTTCAAAAGACCTGCATTGTAAGGCAACTTTATTTTGTTTCACAGAATATCTTAAATTGAGGAAAAGACGGCGACTCTGTGCTCTTTATAACAGGGCTAGGCTGGTTAGAGGTTTATTGAATGGTAAGTTTAATTCTTCTTATACTCATTTACCTACTGAATTAATTCGTTCGTTCGTTCGTTCGTTCGTCGTCTTCCGCTTATCCAGGACCGGGTCGCGGGGGCAGCAGACTCAGCAGAGACGCCCAGACGTCCCTCTCTCCAGACACCTCCTCCAGTTCCTCCAGGGGGAGCCCAAGGCGTTCCCAGGCCAGCCGAGAGACATAGTCCCTCCAGCGTGTCCTGGGCCGTCCCCTGGGCCTCCTCCCGGTGGGACGTGCCTGGAACACCTCCCGAGGAAGGCGTCCAGGAGGCATCCGGTATAGATGCCCGAGCCACCTCAACTGGCTTCTCTCAATGTGGAGGAGCAGCGGCTCTACTCCGAGCTCCTCCCGGATGGCCGGGCTCCTCACCCTATCTCTAAGGGAGTGCCCGGCCACCCTACGGAGGAAGCTCATTTCAGCCGCTTGTATCCGGGATCTTGTTCTTTCGGTCATGACCCAAAGTTCATGGCCATAGGTGAGGGTAGGAACGTAGACCGACCAGTAAATTGAGAGCTTTGCTTTTCGGCTCAGCTCTCTCTTCACCACAATGGACCGGCACAACGCCCCCATTACTGTGGCAGCCGCACCGATCCGTCTGTCGATCTCCCGCTCCATTCTTCCCTCACTCGTGAACAAGACCCCGAGATACTTAAACTCCTCCACTTGAGGCAGGAACTCCCCTCCAACCTGAAGAGGACAAGCCACCCTTTTCCGGTCGAGAACCATGGCCTCGGACTTGGAGGAGCTGATCTTCATCCCAGCCGCTTCACACTCGGCTGCGAACCGCCACAGCGCATGCTGTAGGTCTTGGCTAGAGGGGGCCAGCAGGACCACGTCATCCGCAAAAAGAAGAGACGAAATCCACTGGTCCCCAAACCAGACCCCCTCCGGCCCTTGGCTGCGTCTAGAAATCCTGTCCATAAAAGTTATGAACAGGACCGGCGACAAAGGGCAGCCCTGCCAGAGTCCAACATGCACCGGGAACAGGTCCGACTTAGTGCCGGCAATGCGGACCAAACTCCTGCTCCGCTCTGACAGGGACCGGATGGCCCCTAATAAAGGGCCCCCGATTCCATACTCCTGGAGCACCCCCCACAGGGCATCACGAGGGACACAGTCGAATGCCTTCTCCAGGTCCACAAAACACATGTGAATCGGTTGTGCAAACTCCCATGAACCCTCGAGTACCCTGTAGAGGGTATAGAGCTGGTCCAGTGTTCCATGGCCGGGACCAAAACCACACTGCTCCTCCTGAAGCCGAGGTTCGACTATCGGTCGGACTCTCCTCTCCAATACCCTGGCGTAGGCCTTACCAGGGAGGCTGAGGAGTGTGATCCCCCTGTAGTTGGAACACACCCTCCGGTCCCCCTTCTTATAAAGGGGGACCACCACCCCAGTCTGCCAGTCCAGAGGCACTGTCCCCGACCGCCACGCAATGTTGAAGAGGCGTGTCAACCATGACAGCCCTACAACATCCAGAGACTTGAGGTACTCAGGGCGGATCTCATCCACCCCCGAAGCCTTGCCACCGCGGAGCTTTTTAACCACCTCGGTGACTTCAGCCTGGGTGATGAAAGAGTCCAACCCCGAGCCCCCAGCCTCTGTTTCCACCACGGAATGCGTGATGGCAGGATTGAGGAGATCCTCGAAGTACTCCTTCCACCGCCCGATAATGTCCTCAGTCGAGGTGAGCAGCCTCCCACCCCCACTATAAACAGTGTTGGCAAAGCACTGCTTCCCCCTCCTGAGGCGCCGGACGGTTTGCCAGAATCGCTTCGAGGCCAACCGGTAGTCCTTCTCCATGGCCTCACCGAACTCTTCCCAGGCCCGAGTTTTTGCCTCTGCCACAGCCCGGGCCGCAGCACGCTTGGCCTCACGGTACCCATCAGCCGCCTCAGGAGTCCCACAAGCCAACCACAGCCGATAGGACTCCTTCTTCAGCTTAACAGCGTCCCTTACTGCCGGTGTCCACCACCGGGTTCTGGGATTGCCGCCACGACAGGCACCGCAGACCTTACGGCCGCAGCTATGGGCAGCAGCATCGACAATAGATGCAAAGAACATGGTCCACTCGGACTCTATGTCTCCAACATCCCCCGGGATCTGGTCAAAGCTCTCCCGGAGGTGGGAGTTGAATACATCCCTGGCCGAGGGCTCCGCCAGGCGTTCCCAGCAGACCCTCACTATGCGCTTGGGCCTGCCGAGTCTGTCCGGCTTTCTCCTCCTCCAGCGGATCCAACTCACCACCAGGTGATGATCAGTGGACAGCTCAGCCCCTCTCTTCACCCGAGTGTCCAAAACATGCGGCCGAAGGTCTGATGATACGACAACAAAGTCGATCATCGACCTCCTGCCTAGGGTGTCCTGGTGCCAAGTGCACTGATGGACACCCTTATGTTTGAACATGGTGTTCGTTATGGACAATCCGTGACTAGCGCAGAAGTCCAATAACAAAACACCACTCGGATTCATATCGGGGAGGCCATTCCTCCTGATCACGCCTCTCCAGGTGTCACTGTCGTTCCCCACGTGGGCATTGAAGTCCCCCAGAGGCAACGTTGATGGTGGAGCAGATTTCATCGAGACTTGGACAGCAACATCGCAGA
Organism: Girardinichthys multiradiatus; assembly: GCF_021462225.1. Taxonomy (NCBI): domain Eukaryota; kingdom Metazoa; phylum Chordata; class Actinopteri; order Cyprinodontiformes; family Goodeidae; genus Girardinichthys; species Girardinichthys multiradiatus. The sequence goes on from NC_061808.1 coordinate 2,159,895, forward strand.
CAGAGAGTTCCCCTATCCTTACGTGACCGTTTTAATAAAGCATAAAGTTTAACGCTTCTGGCTGCATGTCAGACATTGTTACTGAAACATTGCGCTGATATCAAGGTAATTTAAACTGATCCCTGGGTCTTCTTCTTCTTCTGATACTCATGTTAATATGGAAAGCCAGATCACACATGCGCTGAATGAGATAAGGAATGTTGTTGCTCATCTTAATGAAATTCCTGTTAATGCTGATGTGGCAGATAACATCGGGTTAAATGCATCTCCTGCTAACAGTGAAAATGTAATAAATCAAAATCTGTACGGTGACTTTTTACACTCATTAGAAAAGGCTGTGGAAGATTTAAATAGAACACCGTCTCCATCCAGCATTCATCAAAATGAATCAACGTCACACGCCGCTGATCATACTGGGCAGCATGGCGGTAATTTCAATCCAGAGGTTGCAGTCAACCCTGATCAGATTGAGGGAGATCCTCCTGCGACTGTTGAACGTGAACGTTTTAATAACATTGAAATAAGGAGACCTTTTACCTCCCTGCCCTGGTCATGTTCCTGATCTCGCTACAATCTATATAAACATCATGCATATTCTCACTGAATTAGCCGATACTGCAAGATCGTTAGCCAGACGTAACGATGTTGTGCAGCTAGAATTAGTCGGGGAAAATCTGAACCGTAACGTCATGTTGATGGCAATATGATTCTGCCTGCTTTTGAGGATTTTTTAGATGAGTTAGTACAGTCCAACGCTGAAATGCCTGCAGATAATAACCTGGAATTTGTTCTACAGGTAGTTAATGACCCTGCAGGAGGGTCAAAACGTAAGGTTAAAGGAATGTTAGACTGTGAACTGATTAATAAGAAAAAGCGTCACCTGTATATTGTAGATAATACCGGTAATCGGTTATGTTTTGCCATCAGTCTTGCACACGTCTCTGACTCTAACCTTACTGATAATCAGGCTTTAGAGCTGGGGAGGGAGTGGCAACACAGGGCTGGTTTAGATGATCAGACAGCAGTAACTTTCAGCGACATTGGTAAATTTGAAAACATTCTAAAGAGAAAAATTGTAGTGTTTCACAGAACCGTTACAGACTCTGCAGCTCTGTGTAAATTTGAGACCAGTTTCCCTGATCGATCAAAACCCTCTCTTTCTGCTGTTATTTCAAGGTCACTACTATGGGATAAAAAATCTCAAGGGTTTTATAGGATCGAGATACATCTGTGCATATTGTTACGGGAGCTATGAAAAGCCAGACACACACCATTGTGAAGGCTATTGTCCGGTGTGTCACTCATACCAGTGTATGCGTGAAATTAATGAACCTGTCGCCTGTGCAGGTTGTCACAGAATCTGTCGTAACTCTTCTTGTTTCAGTAGACACAGGGAACCCCGCAAAAGACCTAGTGCTGACAGGCCCATGAGTGACTGTGAGTTGGTAAAACTGTGCAAGGTGTGCAAAAAGATATACGTTATTCCAATCAGCAAGCAGGATAAACCACACGTGTGTAAAATGCCGTATTTGCAGTGAGAATATACCTCCTGATTTAGATGTGACGTGCGATGGTCATCTGTGTTACATTCAACCCGGCCAAGCCTGTAATCAGTTAGATGATAAACAGTTTTTTTATGATTTTGAATGCTTCAGCTGCTTTCCAGAAAATAAAACACAACCTTGCAGAAACAACGGCTTCCAACAGTTTACCAACAGAGTGCATGGAGTCCGTTTATTACAAATGACAGAATGATACGAAGAAATGATGATAAACAAATAAAAGTTCAGATATGTGAAAATCCTTGGAAAATAAGAAACAGTTTGGTAGAAATGCATGTCCATCTGCAGCACCATAATCTGATCAGATGCATAAAAAATAAGACAAACAGAGCAGATGTTTGGTTTGCTTTGCTTATTTAGGTCATTGTTCCCAACTGCATGCACTGCAACAAAACACAAAGCGCATGTAGCCCAAGTGACCAATCAGCTGTAGCAGCCGATGTTACATCATCACAGCAATGGCCTGTCAGGACTGTGCTGTGGGAAGGTGATAAAATAATACATTCTCAACTGCTTCAGAGAACAAAACAATCAGCATAAAGGATACATAAAAGCTCCACCCATTTTCTTCTGGTGTTTGTTCATCCAATGGAAAAAGTGCACATTTGGTGATCTAGCATCGAATCTCACCTGCCTCAAGCTCCTGGAAATGTGCACTTTATAATAAAGGTATGCCATATCTGGTTTCTCCACACATTCAGTGAAACTATGGAAGCCCATTTGTGCCACTTGAGGAGGAAAAAGTCACAGGGTTGCTCATAACTATGACTTTGACAGTAAAAACTACAGGATGCAAAATCAGAAATCTGACTTTGAAACTGCAATTTTTTGATACAAAGTTATATATATATAAGATTAAAAGTTATAATTTAGACTTTGAAAGTCATAATAATGAGAAACAAAGTCAGGATTATGGCTTTTGAAGTTGTCATGATCAGATTTAAAGTCACACACAACCATCATTAATCATCTTAAGTCATTTGACTTCATCTCGCAAAACATCTAATTTCTGACTGTATCTTTTTGTGACTTTATATCTAATGATTCATTTCAAAAGTAAAAATCAAGACGTTAAAAGTCATAAATATGGCAAACCATGTGCCATTTTATTTCATTAGAGTGGTTTGTATAGGTTTCCATAGAGAATCCTTCATTTCTGTCTGAGATCAGATCATGTTTTTGAACACAATCTCCAGAGTGGAGTTAGCCTAGCTTGGCACTAAAATTGGAAACGGGGACCGGCCTACATCAGTCAAAACACAAAAATATCAGATTCCAAAAGCCTCATACTTGACATGCTGCTGAAGACAAACAAACCTGAAAAAACAAACAAACGTAGCAGAAAGAACAACACATATTCACTGCCGGAGTTCCCCAGGGCTCAATCATTGAGTCTATGTCGTTTGTCTCAATGTTTAAGATAAAAAAATCAAGAAACATTTCAATTCTAATGAACTATGTTGCCATAAATAAAATTATAATTTCTTGCAAAACAATATATGTAATCAGGGGTTTGCTTACAGACTTGCCCATATAGGCTATTCTGCTGATATAGGAAAGTAAAAGCTTTGTTCAAAGTGAACGACAACCCAAGCATACCTCTGATGATGGCATCAGGTTTCCACCTTGTTTTCAGTAATTATGCTAAGCTAGGCTAATGAAGTAAACTCTTAACAGATTCAGGAGATGAACAGGATCACTGCTTTCCTCTACCTGTACAGCACTCTACATACGTAGGTCTCAGGTGCTTTAACTCAAAGACAGAAGAAAAACACAAACGTTGGTCCAGCACACTGACTACAGCACAGCCAGCAGCAAACAGACACACAGAAACCCACACATTCTACTTTACACCAGGTTCACCTTCCATTGTTCCGGACGTCCCACCGTGTAAATCTCTAAATATTCTGTCGTATAGCACTTCTCTAAAACTGTGATGCCCATAAGGGTTCTATATAGATCTGGGAGTTGGAAACAATCTAGTGAATGACAGACAGCATATGTTGTTGCTCTTGAATATTCAAATACCTGCAAAATGAACACTATTAACTCAAGCTCAAAGTCGCAGCCTTAAGAGACAATCCAGGTGGTCTGTTGGTCAGGAAAATGTGTGAATCCAGGTTTATTTTCACTTCAGGGGTATCTTAAGGTGAGTAATCTAACAGTAAAAGGAAAGTTCAGGGAGAGATCTAACTGACGTTGTAATGCTCTTATTCGCTTGTTAACAACTAACTTTAACATTTTGAACCTTTTAAGTCTAAATATCTTTCCACCCGAGACAAACACAAGAACAAAATAATGCTGCTAGAGTTCAAACTATCATTTTCTTGTGAAAACTCAAATGTTTGGACCAATGAGCAGACAATCAAGCAGTTTCAGGTCTAAAAATGTGAGAAACAATTCGTTGCTTTGTCCAATCACCAACAAGTATTTCTCCTGTCCTTTTTCAGTGGTGGACCAGATGAGTAACAGATGTAGACCGTTTCAGTGTCTGGACCAATAGGAGAAGAGGCTGATGTTTAAGTCTGATTGGCTGGTGAGGTGTCCAGAAAATGGATTCAGGCAAATCAAAGGGATATTTGGGAACCAGATTTTCACATTAAGATTTGTGGGGAACATTTTCACAGGGGTTTAAATTTTATAGGAAAAGACTCTTGGTTAAAATCTTCCAAACATTTGTTTAACTAGCCTTGGATCAGCTGGTTTTATACCTCAGGGGACATAATGTCTGAGTTCTTCACCTCTATAATATGATATTTTTGTCACTGAGGTCAAATGTGGAAAGTCCTTCACTTATGAAAACTCCAGGAATTCCAGGTAAATTTGCAGAACTTTGATATTTTTCATACAAATTTAAACAGATTGTGATGCATCAATGCCTGAGACTGTGTTCTAAATCACATATGTTTAGAAATTTTTTAGAAGTATCATGTAACTGATATGTTTTGTGAACCAGCCACTTTATTGAAACACCTTGCTAGTACCAAGTAAACAGAGTTGGACCCAACGTTGTCTTCAGAACTGTCTTAATTCTCCATAGCTTAAACTCAATTAGGTGTCTGAACATTCCTCAGAGATTTGGGTCAATATTGACATGATAGCATCACACAGTGGCTGCAGATTTCTCTGCTGAACACCCATAATGAAAATCTCATGTTCCACCACACCTCAAAGGTTATCTGAGCTTTGTGACATGGAGCGTTATCCTGCTGGAAGCAGCCATCAGAAGATAGGTCCACTGTGGTCATTTTGAGATTGGCATGGTCAGCAACAATCCTCAGGTAGGCTGTTGGGTTTAGTTGATGTTGAGCTGGTACCAAGGGGCCCAAAGTGGAGGAAGAAAATGTCCCTCACACATCCACCAGCCTGATCCATTGATACAAGGCAGGGTGGATCCATTATTTCATTTTGTTGCCACCAAATTCTGATCCAACCATCTGAAATCCACTCTTTGGACCAGGAAACGTTTTTCCAACCTATTGTTGTCCTGTTTTTTTGATCCGGTGTAAATTGCCTGTTTTTAGCTGGTAGGAGCTGCACCAGGTGTAGTCTTCTGCTGCTGTAGCCCAGCTGCTTCCATGTTCCAGGTGTTGTGCTTGAGATATGGTAGTTCTGCATTTCTTGATTGGAACCAATGGTAATTTGAGCTACTGTTGCCTTTCTATAGTTTGGAACCAGCCGGCCCACTCTCCTCTGACCTGTGAGAGTAACAAGACATTTCCCCCCACACAGCTGCTGCTCACTGGATACTTTAAGACCATTCTTTGCAAACCTGAGAGATGGTTGTGGGTGTAAATCCCACATGTTGTAAAATACTCAGACCAGCCCATCTGGTACCAGCAACCATGTCATGATTAAAGTCCGTTAAATGCCCTCTGTTGTCCTTTCTGATGCCCACTTTGAACTTCAGCAGGTCTTTCTCACCATGCCTCGGTGCCTAAATGCCCTCAGTTGCTGCCATGTGATTCACTGAACAGAAATTGAACAAGTGTTTCTAATAAAGTGGCCAGTGAACCGGTTGATAAAACCGAGAGCTATCTACGTCAAACTGTTTCCAATAAGGCAGCACAGGACCCAATCAGATGTGAGATAACTCAAGTACCACAGTAGGTTCTGAAAGCCCAGTTTTAATGGAAACATGCTACTAAATTACTAAATGTAGCTCCTCCATGAGCTCCGGACAAATCAAAAAATCCCCATTGGACACAGAAACCTGGTAGACTGAGAAAGTCCGGTTTCTGAGGAGGATTTTTCCTTAGCATCAGATTTATGTCCAACTACAAGATCTTTAACTTATAATTAAGACATCTTGTTTGTTTGTCTTCAGGGAATTCAGTTTAAACGCCCAACATTCTCAGGTCTTTTTGTACATTTTTGATGAATACATTTAATTTTTTATGTGTCAGACTGATTCATTCATTGAGTTTAGAGAGGCGATGCGTTCAAGGACCAGCTGGTCCCACGGTAAATTTGCCCTCATGTAGATTTTTCAGTTATTTCATAGAGTCTCTCCCACATTCAGCACTCACAACATTCAATTAGGTCGAAACTAAAGCATCACAATCACAGCGAGATGGAAAAGGCTAAGACCCTGGGTGTCGTCGGACAGGCGACTCCTAAACATACAGTGGAATACAACATTACAGGTGTTCTACTGGTACAGACCACTGGAGCCTGTCTGTGAAGTGTGGAAGCAGCGTGGGACCCCTCTGATGGGCAGAAAGTAAAACGTTTGCCTTATAAATATACACAGAATGATTTAAGGACATTTTCTATCCTCTGTTCAAATGCAACACAACAGATCATCAAAGCACAAAGTTAATAATATATGTCTGTACAGTACTGTCTGCGTAACACTGTGATGGGAGCAGCTGTTTGTTTCTGTAGCTTTGACTAAGTTTGGCTGAGCTTGTGCGACGTTAAAGCAGCTCTACAAAGACACACTGTGGCCAACTACGATGTTCTTATTCTGATAAAATCACTGGGCACAGATGAGGGGTGTGTTGTGGACAGTTTCAGTGCATCCACACCACGGCGGCCCTGGCAAGCACAACACCCAGAGAAGGGATTCCTGTTTAAATAGACCAAATACAAACTTATTAAGGTAGAGTTCAACTGTAGCTAAGCCCTAGCTTACACCACAGTGGCGTGGATGCATGATTTCTGTCCAGATGTGCTACGGTTGCCCATTCAGTTCATGTAGTGGGACCCATCAGACCCACGTGGCGGTCGCTTGGTGCTTTCGTTGGCATTGGAGGCTCGGGGTTTGGTAATGAATTTTTTCTCCTTTGACGTTTGGCGCATTTGAGTCAGAGATGATGTTCCGATGGCTGCCGCCTGAAGACTCCCAGCAGGCTCCACGATGGTGTTGATGACTACAACAACAGAAAAAAACCCAAAATGTACCGCTTTAAAACCCCAAGCTGACTAGTTGGGAAAAAAGTTTACATTTGAAGATATACATTCTCAGTCTGCATCATATTAGGCCCAATAATCAAGTAAACATCAAGGAGGAAAGACATCACCAATGGACTCAGAAAGCAACATTTGTAGATTATCCAAGAAATGACCCAAGACCTCCACCTCAGAGTCTAGAGGGCTCTGTTAGCTTATTTGTCAAAGTTCACGACAGGAGAATTAGAAAAAGGCTGAACAAGCATGAATGTCTGAGGAAGGTTTGAGGAGAAAGCCTCTTCTTTGTAAAAGAATATGGCTGCATGACTTAGGTTTACAAAGCTGTGCTGTCAGCTGTCAGTGTCCACCATGCTGGGCCCCCTTCTTTCCTAGAAATATCCAAAGGAGTTCCTCAGGGCTGCATACTAGGTCTCCAGCTCTTCACACTTTATAAAAATCATCTATGTGGCATTTTTTGTAAGCTGAAACCTAAATTCAGTTTACTTTTTCAGAAATAAATCTTGTTTTTCTCACTTGGTAACAAAACACTTAGTTACTGCAACTTTTTTTTTGCCTTTGTCAAATTTCAATGATGTCTATGACTGCACGTGGTCAGTATCTAAAGAGGTTGGACTCTGACTACATTGAGCCTTCTGTTTTATAAATGGCCCTCGGAAATGTCTTCATCACTTTCATTTGGTGCTGCTGCTAACTTTCCAACCTAGCAAATTTGTAGACATTCCCATTGGCTGCCAACATTCCAGTTCGGTCTGTGCTCTGCAAATATTTTACAAATCTCAGAGACAGAACATCTGCAGCACCATGTCAAGTAGTGAAGAGCTCATGATCTGGGCTTGTTTGACAGCCACAGGATGTGAGTGGACCACAATCTTCTCTATATATCAAAGTATTCTAGAGTCAGCTGAAGCTTTTTCCACTGTTGATCATCAACAGGACAATGATCCCAAATACCTTCCAGTTGCCTTTGAACTCGTCTCAGCTCCTTCAAAATGGAGGTAATTTCCTGTAGGCATTAAGAAAATTTAGATGAGGAGGTGTTGAACTCTGAATGCTGTTTCTAAAAGCTGATCAAGCTGCAATGGTACCTTGTTGGAGGTTTTCAAGATAGGGACTTCATTCTCAGTGTTGATCTTCGCCTCAATTTCTTCCCAGACATCTGCTTTGTTCTGGAACAAAACCCTGAAACCAAAGAAGATCAAGTTAGTTAATCCACAGCAGACCAAGTAACAAGACCCCAAAACGGTCCCTTACTTCATCTTCTCTGCCAGCTGCTCGGTGTTCTCCCGGATGGCCTGAGACAGCTGAGAAACCGGGTTCAGCATCAGGTTGTCCAGGATCACCTGAAAGAGTTTTCCACAAACACAGAGAGAGAGGACGAAGATGAGTTCTGGGCAGCTTCATCGTCAGCACTGATTTCCCAGCAAACCCAAAACTGACTGCAGCAGACGGACAAATGTTAATGTTCACCGTAAAGTGAGGAGTTGTGGCTGAGTTCACACTGCAGATCAGATCCTGTGGCGCCACCATCAGGACAAGATTTATGCTTTCAGATTTAGTGGTCCTGATACTATTAGAGCTGAACAACTATGGGGATTTGGTTTGTTTAAAGAGCTCGATGTGCGACTGCAGGTAAAACATGAGCTGGTTTTACAGCCTTCTGGTGGAGAACCGCAGAACACATGTAAGAACAGAGTTAAATACAGAGTCAAACTAAGAAATAAACTCATACTACATGTAAACCACAACGATATGTTGACAAAATGACGTGATTTCAACTTATCTTGAATTTTATTCAAATGCAGAAAGAACACAAAACCTTTTTATTCTCACTTTGTGACAAATAAATCAGACAAACTTCTGGTCAGTTAGGACAACTAAAATTATTTATATTTAATGGAGGATAATAAAAATACTGACGTCACTCTGCTTGAAGACATTTAGAAAAGCCCAGATGAGGATGTCCTGACTTTATGAGCTTCTGATTTTTCACAACATTTGAGTTAACTGGAGGCAGCCAATTTTTAAAAAGATCAACTAGGACATCAGGAAGAGCATTGTGGACCTCCACAAGACTGGTTCGTCTTTGGACCCAATTTTTGGATACCTGAAGATTCCATGCTCATCTGCTCATGCATTTACAATGCCTTGCGAAAGTATTCGACCCCCTTGAACTTTTCAACCTCTTGCCACATTTCAGGCTTCAAACATAAAGATATAAAATTCTAATTTTTTGTGAAGAATCAACAAGTGGGACACAATCGTGAAGTGGAATGAAATTTATTGGATGTGTGAAACTTGTTTAACAAATAAAAAACTGAAAAGTGGGGGTACAATATTATTCCGCCCCTTTACTTTCAGTGCAGCAAACTCAGTCCAGAAGTTCAGTGAGGATGTCTGAATGATCCAATGTTGTCCCAAATGACTGATGATGATAAATAAAATCCACCTGTGTGTAATCAAGTCTCCGTATAAATGCACCTGCTCTGTGATAGTCTCAGGGTTCTGTTCAAAGCACAGAGAGCATCATGAAGACCAAGGAACACACCAGGCAGGTCCGAGATACAGTTGTGGAGAAGTTTAAAGCTGGATTTGGATACAAAAAGATTTCCCAAGCTTTAAACATCCCAAGGAGCACTGTGCAAGCAATCATATTGAAATGGAAGGAGTATCAGACCACTGCAAATCTACCGAGACCCGGCCGTCCCTCTAAACTTTCATCTCGAACAAGAAGAAGACTGATCAGAGATGCAGCCAAGAGGCCCATGATCACTCTGGATGAACTGCAGAGATCTACAGCTGAGGTGGGAGGGTCTGTCCATAGGACAACAATCAGTCGTACACTGCACAAATCTGGCCTTTATGGAAGAGTGGCAAGAAGAAAGCCATTTCTCAAAGATATCCATAAAAAGTCTCGTTTAAAGTTTGCCACAAGCCACCTGGGAGACACACCAAACATGTGGAAGAAGGTGCCCTGGTCAGATGAAACCAAAATCGAACTGTTTGGCCACAATGCAAAACGATATGTTTGGTGTAAAAGCAACACAGTTCATCACCCTGAACACACCATCCCCACTGTCAAACATGGTGGTGGCAGCATCATGGTTTGGGCCTGCTTTTCATCAGCAGGGACAGGTAAGATGGTCAAAATTGATGGGAAGATGGATGGGGCCAAATACAGGACCATTCTGGAAGAAAACCTGTTGGAGTCTGCAAGAGACCTGAGACTGGGACGGAGATTTATCTTCCAACAAGACAATGATCCACAACATAAAGCCAAATCTACAATGGAATGGTTCACAAATAAACGTATCCAGGTGTTGGAATGGCCAAGTCAAAGTCCAGACCTGAATCCAATCGAGAATCTGTGGAAAGAGCTGAAGACTGCTGTTCATGAACGCTCTCCATCCAACCTCACTGAGCTCCAGCTGTTTTAAAAGGAAGAATGGGCAAGAATTTCAGTCTCTCGATGTAAAAACTGATAGAGACAAACCCCAGGTGCTACAAAGTATTAACACAAAGGGGCTGAATAATATTGCACGCCCCACTTTTCAGTTTATTTGTTAAAAAAGTTTGACACATCCAATAAATTTCATTCCACTTCACGATTGTGTCCCACTTGTTGTTGATTCTTCACAAAATATTTGAATTTTATATCTTTATGTTTGAAGCCTGAAATGTGGCAAGAGGTTGAAAAGTTCAAGGGGGCTGAATACTTTCACAAGGCACTGTAAATGCAAGTATAAGCAGCATGGGAATGTCCATGCTGGGAAAGGAGACGGGTTCTGTATGCCAGAGATGAACGGGTTCTGGTGTGAAATATGCGTATCAACCACAGAACAAAAGCTAAAGATGCTGCTAAAGCTAGGAAGAGAGATTCAATATCCACAGTGAAACAAGTCCTGTACCAACATGGGCTGAAAGGCCACTCAGAGAAGAAGAAGCCATCACTCCAAAAGCAACATTGCAAATGAACTCAGGGGCAAATAACAACATTTCTGGAGACATTTCCTGTGGTCTGATGGAACTAGAACAGAAGGGTTTGACCATGATGACCATTGATACATCTGCAAGGCTGAGAACATCACCCCATCTGTGAAGTATGGGGTGACACCATCATGTTGCTTAGGTATTTTGCAACATCTCAAGCCAGAAGGTTTAGGACACAAATTTTTCTCCCCAGTGGACAATGAACCTCAGCATAGCAGCAGATTATTTACAATGTGGCTCAATGTTCTGGAGGGGCCATCACAAAGATCTCAGTCCCAGAGAACAGCAGCGGGTGGAGCTAATGGACAGGAACTAGTGGTGGTCAACAAACCTGAAAGAGAGCACTGAGACACAGTGACCCTAAGAGATGTACCATCTCTCTCTCTCTCTATCTCTCTGTCCGTCCGTCCATTCATCCATTCATCCATCCATTCATCCATTCATCCATCCATCCATCCATCCATTCATCCATCCATCCATCCATCCATCCATCCATCCAGTATGTGGTTCTGAATTTAAAGCCATACAACTGTAGAAAAAGTTCCCCTAAATTCAGATCAAAGTTTTGAATGTATTCTTTAAAAGACCTGCTTAAAGAGAATAAGAAGTCTGGAAATTAAAATATGCAAAAGTCTGTAATGTTAACCAATAAGATGTTCGGGAAGCCTCAGGATGAGTCTGTAATTGTACCCTTTAACTGGTTCAGAAAGGCTCATAAACAGCTAATAGTGATGAAAATGTGGATGGCTTTAACAGCTTCTTCATCCTCACCAGGTGGAAAAATGAAATATCTGAGCAGAAGTGAGCTGATCCCACAGACAGGAGAACCTCAGTGCTTTTGTTGGACTAAAATACTGTAGCCTGTACCTGAATGAAGCTCAACCAATAACTCTTCCTGGTCTAATAATAAAACTCTTTTACTAAAGTTTTAATTTCATCAAACCAAGCTGAATAAGTGAAAATTAAAACCAGACATTTTGAATCGAGAAATTCTACATGCCTTGTTCTCCTGCAATAAAACCTAACCTAGGGTTTGTGTTTGACTGAGCTGCAGTGTGAACGTGGCCTCAGTGGGACTGGACAGTGACCTCTTCGCGGTTCCACGGACGGCGTTGCAAAGAAGTGGGCTCTGGCTCATTCATATTTGCGTCCAGGTCCAAGATGGCAGCAGAACCTGGAGGAACCTTCTGGTAGTTTAAGCTGGCCTCAGGAATACGATGGACCAGCTGGAAAGAGAGTACATCTAAATGATCTAAATGGTCTTGATGTTCATCAACCAGCAAACAAACCAGCAAACTGCTAGTGAAGGCTGTGCACCAGCTGGTGATCAACGCATGCACCAAGTCAACATGCAGCTGCAATGGTGGAAAGCGACAGTGGGTTTTAGTTTCTGCTGGGATACCGCGCCTTATTGGACCAGGGAGTGTAAGAGAACCCAGCCACAGCTCCATGAACCAGTAAAACCAGTTCATTACCAGCAGAGGCTGATGGAGATTCATCAACAAAACTACAGAGTGAGTGCAAAGTGACTCGGAGCTGGAAGGTGTGGGAAAATGAGGAAAAAACAGAATAAACTGGACTTTCCTAAGTTTCTTTAAGTAAATAGAGTAAACCACAGAATTCCTGTCTCTCAGTATTTTTTGCTAAAAGGATAAAAACAGAATAAGAAAATTATTGTTATTTATTTGTCATAATTAAACTAATAAATAAACATGTTCTTAATTTAACTGTCAATATTTAAATAAATACTTTTTGAAAAATCCTATGAATCATTAAATGAATGTTGCCTTATTATTTCACAATAATGTAATTATCTTCCTGTGCTGCAGTGTACCTTGAAATAACTCGAACTGTCTCCGTGGCTCATCAGTTGGTTGGTCAACCAGCTGTGTTTTTCCACCCAGAGCGAGTCAGTGCTGGCCCCGCCCACCAGCCCACTGACTGGTGGGCGGGGCTTGTAAAACGGGTTCTTGATGGCAGGCGAATATTAAATAATTAAACAGTAAAACAGTTAAAAGCACTTATTTAATAATTATATATCTAATAACTAATTTTAATATTCATTTTGATGTTTTATTGAATGATGACACATGCAAGTAATCATTAAAGGATTTTGTTTCAGTTGAATAGTGCTCTTGCATGAATAGCCTAAAGTGCTACAATTTAATACATAATGAGCATTTGAAAATTTTACATTTAATAAATTAAATACTATTCAAATCACATAAATAGATACGTGTATCACAAATTACTTACATATTTCAATCATTTCTTGAATTTAATGTAGAAGTTCATTATAAATTGTACTTTAATAATTTTATTACTAAAATATGAAATGATTTTAGTATTTATTAAACTATTTTATTGTCCTGTGTTGAAGAACATTTATTACAGTTTATTCAAATATGTAAAACTTTATTTCACTAATTATTTATTTATTAAAAAGTGACCATTTTTGACCTTCATAAAACCTATGATTTTCTCCCTCTTTATTTTTTACTCAGAAAAAATGTTTGTTTAAAACTATATTAGGAGTAGTGTCATTAATAAGGTCTTTTCTGCTCTTGTTGATCACTCTTGTCAATAAGCCCCTGTGGTGTAACAAAAGGATCCATACTGGGCCCTCTCCTGTTCTCAGGGCACATTCTTCTTCTTGGATCCGTACATAAAATAACATGAGTGGGCCTGTCACTTTACGCTGATCATACACAGGTTTAGGACATAGGGGTACAGGAGTCTGGTTAGGAGTGCAGGGCCAGGAGCAATAGAGCTGTTAGGGTGAGGTCAGATGAAGGTGAATTAACTAAGCTGGAATCAGGTCAGATGGAGAAAAACAGATTCGTTAATTTGGAACATACAACCTCAGTTTGATGTGTTTCTTCTTGACTACAGCAGCAATTGCTTGAATACAAGTTGGTTGGATTTCCATCATCTAGACTGACTCCAGCTTGTTTTGCATTACCTCAGTAGTTCTGTTGTTAATGACCTTACATACAGGACAGCCAACTCTAACACAACAAAAATTCAAAAGTGCAGAACAATCCAACACTGTGAGAGGGGAGTGTTAGGATTGGTGATGGGGGAAGGGAACCATTGAAGGGGGCAGAGTTGGACACCTGAGATTGTCGAACCCCGTGGAGATATGGAACAGATGACGCCTTTGCAGAAGAACAAACATGGAAAGTGTAAGAGTCTGAAACGGACTGAAGCTCCTACAGATAAACCTGCAAACAAACAACAAGGCTTCTGCAGCCTTCTGCATAATCAGACCAGCGCATACAGTGAAACACTGAAAGAGGAGCTGATAATACGTCTAAACTGGAAACACTGGGATGATATGAGATAGCTTTACTGGCTGATGAATGCAGACTGCAGCCGTGTCTGGAAAGTGATGGACGTCACCTAACATGGAATAATCAGACACACATTTATCCAGACTACAAAAAACAAAACAAATGTAGAACAAGAGAATTGATTGCTGAACTACAATAGCATGTATGCCAAGACTGACCCCTGCTGGTCATGGATAGATGTGTGTGTGTTTTTGAGGCCATGAATGTGAGGTGGTACTGGTGATGTTGGGGCCTGTTTGACTCTTACCTCCTCCCGGGCAGAGATGGTGGAGGCTGGCGTGTTAGGGAGTGAGGTAGGTGAGGTGGTGGTGCCCATTCCAGAGCTGGGAGAATCCCCATCCCCGGCAACATCATGGATCTCCTTTGCCAGGATGGCCAGATCTTTAGCCAGGTCTTGACTGAGCCTGCAGCCGAAACACAAACAAAAGATCATGTGGCTGCCTGAGTGATGTACAAGAGCAGCCAATAGGAGCAGAGCTCTTACTTGGCAATCTCAGCACTGTGAGTGGACCAGTTCTGGTATGGGTCAACGTCATTTTGGTCCTCGTCGTCCTCCGTCTCCAGTGAGACAGACTTGCTTTTACTGGCGGCTGATCTCCGGCTGCGCGGTGTTTGGCCAGCAGTAGTTGAATGGGAAGACCGTTTAGCTTTGGAGGAGCCAGTGTTTGACTCGTATTCTTCCTCAGAGGAAGATGAGAAGTCTGAACCCTTCTGTTTGCGACGCGATCCTGAAAAATATTCAGGGGCATCCACGGTTAGTCTTCTTGGAAGGTTAAAATCTATGCATGAATTGCAAAGTTTGAGCCACAAACAGAAATAGAAACACACTAAACTTGTTAATCCAAAATTATTACATAATGAAGTCTTCAACTTGGATGCTAAGGTTGCAGCAAAATAACAACATAAGCTATTTTTTTGTTTCTTCCTAACTTTTAACCAGCAAGTGATTTCAGAAAAGTTAACATAGACTCACCACTGCTGAGGTACTTGGCTCCGCTTGAACGGGTACGAGTTAGCGTTTGCTTTACTGGAGTCCCGCCCCCTTTACCGGCTGCCTGGCGAGCATCGCCAACAGATGTCTTCCTTGCTGTGGCGGCAGGCTCATTGTTGCGACTAGAGAAACCAGAACGAGTCGTGGAGGACTCGTTGTCACTGGGTGTCGTAAATGAGCCAGTTCTCTTCCTGGGCATCGCCAAAATGTCCAGCCTGGACAGCTTCTTACCCTCAGCAGAGACTTTGGGAGGGGCGGAAATATGATCAGAATTCTGGGAGGCCCGATCAGTCTCTGTCCCCTCATTGTCTGAGGCCTCACCGAGGCGGGCACGTCGAAGCATGGACGCTCGGGTTGGCCTTGGTGCTGACAGGCTGTTGGAACGGGTTAAAACCTGTTGAGTTGCTGACTTAGGAGTCTTTCCATTGTCTTCTTTCTGTAGAGGGGCAATCATTTTCTTGGTACGACTGGACGGACGGGTAATTTCATGATCAGATGAAGTAGACTCAGTCCAGTTAAGTCCAGTACCTTGTTGTCCTTCAGACAAGTCCAGAGAACCACGGTTTCCTGTACTGCGCCGCATCTGGAAGCGCCTTGTTGCCTCTGCCTTGCTTGGTGCATCAGCTGGGGTTTGGGTGCGCCGTTTCTCAGAAAGACGTTCTCGGGCACTTAGTTGTCGTCCCTTTTCTTGGATTGATGGGCTAGAAGACGACTTCTCTTTCTGAAGGCTGCTTATGGCAGGTCGCTTTTTAGAAGTGGAGCTAACAGGAATATTTTTGCTACTCACCTGACTCACGGTGCTTGCTGTATCCACATCTGACTCACCAGAGAGAGAGTCATCCATGTGGGTGGAGGAGCCCCCCTTCTTTGAGCTACGGCCTGAGCCAGAAGAGGGAAGCTTGGTGTCCAGAGAGGACAGGGTTCCCTCTGTCTCCTGGAGAAAGGGCTGTGTTTCCTGGGTACTCTGTTCCATATCTCTAATGGAAGGGTGGCTGGAGATGTGTGGAAGCTTCTTCATCTGGATGGTGTCACTGGGCCGGGCTTTGGTGAAACTTTCTTGACGGACAATGTTGCTGTCTTTTGTAGGAACAGAATCTTTGTCTTGTGTTTGAAGGTTTGGAGCAGAGTTGTTGGGTTTAACACCGGTCCTTCTGGGTTCATGTCCACCCAAGTGTCGGATCAAGACTGTCGTAGGAGGAGTTTTAGCAGGAGGGTCTCGAGTCCTCTCACCATGTACAGGGCTTCGGGCCTGTTCAGGCTTGCCTGAATAATCCTCAGCACCAATGTAGAAGAAGGTGGATTTAATTGTCGGAGAAACTTTCTCCTGAACTTTAAACTGATAACCCGGGGCAGCTGGGGACGGGTTTCCGGCCCTAATATCAATTCTCTTTGCATTAATTAGAGCAGGTCCATCCTCAGACCGACTGGCATCACTCAGGCTGTCTGGGTCCACGTCGTCCTGAACAGCTAAGCACTGGGTGGAGTCTTGTGAGCAGGGAGGACTATAAACTCTATCCAGAGATGTATGGCCTTGGTAGGATTCATGCTGAATCAGGATGCTTGGAGGGACACTTTCCACCTTGTCTGGAGGAACCTGAGGCAGCAGCCTTCTGGTCCTGGAGCTGTGGCTCGTCTCTGACTCAGATGTGTCGTAGCTGTAACTTCCCACTGAATGGCTCAGGTAGCGCAAATCTATAAAACAACTTGTTAGCTCAATTTCTGTCACTTTTACAGTGCCACCAGAAAGTATTAACACTCCTTTGCTTGTCCACTTTTTTTCATGTTACTGACTTATTCTTAAATAGATTTGTGTAATTTTGTTTGATTTTTTTTAAATTGGCAAAAGTTTGTTAGGTCAGTTTTCAAAAAGTATTCACATCTACCGCTTCATTTTGAATGAAAGCACCTTTGGCTGCATTAACAGCCTTAAATCTCAAAGTCTTTTGTGCTTTTTGGAAAATTTAGGTGGGCCACCATCTGCATTTGTGATATTTAAATCTGTGAAAAGTGGCATGTAAATAAAGTTTACTCTCATCCCTTGTAGAGAGGAGTGGCTTCCGTCTGGTTACTCTAACATAGATGATTGATTGGTGGAGTGTGTTAGACTTTGTAGATGGTTCTCTGATCTCCAAAAGGAAAGACTACAGGTCCTTCTCAAAATATTAGCATATTGTGATAAAGTTCATTATTTTCCATAATGTCATGATGAAAATTTAACATTCATATATTTTAGATTCATTGCACACTAACTGAAATATTTCAGGTCTTTTATTGTCTTAATACGGATGATTTTGGCATACAGCTCATGAAAACCCAAAATTCCTATCTCACATAATTAGCATATTTCATCCGACCAATAAAAGAAAAGTGTTTTTAATACAAAAAACGTCAACCTTCAAATAATCATGTACAGTTATGCACTCAATACTTGGTCGGGAATCCTTTTGCAGAAATGACTGCTTCAATGCGGCGTGGCATGGAGGCAATCAGCCTGTGGCACTGCTGAGGTCTTATGGAGGCCCAGGATGCTACGATAGCGGCCTTTAGCTCATCCAGAGTGTTGGGTCTTGAGTCTCTCAACGTTCTCTTCACAATATCCCACAGATTCTCTATGGGGTTCAGGTCAGGAGAGTTGGCAAGCCAATTGAGCACAGTGATACCATGGTCAGTAAACCATTTACCAGTGGTTTTGGCACTGTGAGCAGGTGCCAGGTCGTGCTGAAAAATGAAATCTTCATCTCCATAAACTTTTTCAGCAGATGGAAGCATGAAGTGCTCCAAAATCTCCTGATAGCTAGCTGCATTGACCCTGCCCTTGATAAAACACAGTGGACCAACACCAGCAGCTGACACGGCACCCCAGACCATCACTGACTGTGGGTACTTGACACTGGACTTCTGGCATTTTGGCATTTCCTTCTCCCCAGTCTTCCTCCAGACTCTGGCACCTTGATTTCCGAATGACATGCAGAATTTGCTTTCATTCGAAAAAAGTACTTTGGACCACTGAGCAACAGCCCAGTGCTGCTTCTCTGTAGCCCAGGTCTGGGGAATGCGGCACCTGTAGCCCATTTCCTGCACACGCCTGTGCACGGTGGCTCTGGATGTTTCTACTCCAGACTCAGTCCACTGCTTCCGCAGGTCCCCCAAGGTCTGGAATCGGCCCTTCTCCACAATCTTCCTCCGGGTCTGGTCATCTCTTCTCGTTGTGCAGCGTTTTCTGCCACACTTTTTCCTTCCCACAGACTTCCCACTGAGGTGCCTTGATACAGCACTCTGGGAACAGCCTATTCGTTCAGAAATGTCTTTCTGTGTCTTACCCTCTTGCTTGAGGGTGTCAATAGTGGCCTTCTGGACAGCAGTCAGGTCGGCAGTCTTACCCATGATTGGGGTTTTGAGTGATGAACCAGGCTGGGAGTTTTAAAGGCCTCAGGAATCTTTTGCAGGTGTTTAGAGTTAACTCGTTGATTCAGATGATTAGGTTCATAGCTCGTTTAGAGACCCTTTTAATGATATGCTAATTTTGTGAGATAGGAATTTTGGGTTTTCATGAGCTGTATGCCAAAATCATCCGTATTAAGACAATAAAAGACCTGAAATATTTCAGTTAGTGTGCAATGAATCTAAAATATATGAATGTTAAATTTTCATCATGACATTATGGAAAATAATGAACTTTATCACAATATGCTAATATTTTGAGAAGGACCTGTATAGCACCACCTTAGTGATGTTTTCTTCACTGATCACTCAGTTTGGACGGGTGGACAGATCTAGAGAGATTCCTGGTAGCTCCAAAGTTCCTCCAATTCAGAAAATTAGGAGACCAGGACTTTCAGCATGCTCAGTTCTGCTAAAATTAGTTTGCATTCATTCCTACCTCAATCCAGTCTTGGACATTTAAAGACAATTCATTTGAACTTACTGCTCGGTTTCTGCTCTAAGTGCAATTAAGATGGAACTAAGATACATGCTATCAGTCATAATAAGTGGTGTGAATACTTTTGTACCTTCTATTTTTTAATGTGTCCATTTTGTCATTATGAGCATTTTTGTGTAGAGTTGTTTTATGTTAAATGTAACGTAATAAAATGTGAAAACAGCGAAGGGGTGTTGGCGTATTTGAAAATCGATGACTGGTTTTTGCTGTTAGTAACTTTCATGTGTTCTGCTCTAATGAATGAATCTATAATTAATTTATGACTTTTAAATTTTAGGGACTTATATGAAATATTCAGCTACAGATCTAAGGAAACTCGTTTGGCTATACACATCCCTTCACACAATATACTTATTTTTGGGTGATTAAGCAGACAAAAAGTTGAGTACCTTCGAGACATTCCACTTGAGGAGGAGTAGAACCAGGATCGGCATAGCTGTCCGCTAGACTGGCCCACCGAGAAACCCATTTAGTTCCTTCGAGATCAGCTGCCTGAGCCTGAACCTGGAACACAAATCATGATAAACAGAACCACACACCCAGATAACAAGGAACCAACCAAGACTTGAAATCAGTGACACGAGGAATGGCAGATAGACACCAGTGTCCATGCACTGGGAAACATGCTTCCAAGGTTCCTCCAGGGTCTTTTCCTGTGTTACCTGCATGGGACCTGTTGGGGGGGCACTGACAGCTGCTGGGATAAAGCCATGCAATAGGTCCACACTGCTACCATCACCAGGCAGATTATGGTGCTCATCCTTGCCTTCATGTATGACAGGTCTATAAACCCCTGTGGTCGCACCACTGTACTCTGGAGAGTCAAGGACACCAAACACCTGTTTGACACAGGGCATGCATGAGAGGGTGGTGTGAGCACAAAGGATGGAAAAAGAAGGATAAGTTTCATGCATCACTTGTTACAGATAAAACTATTTTTATAAAAGCAACATTTAGACAAGAAAACTTTTGATTAATCGCTTTGTTTAACTTTCTGACTCCTGAGATGTTTCCACAACTCCCTGGTGGTCACTGTGACTCCACCTGATCAATCATGTTGCGAGCCTCCTCCACCTCTTTGTCTTGGGATTCTGTCTCGATGGTGTATGTCCCAGCATCACTCAGGCTGTCATCCTCCTCGTTTCTCACCATCCTTTGGGAAACCTTGGGGTCTCCCCCACAAACTCCCAAGGACAACATGGGGGACATGTGTGGTCCAGATGGATGGACCAGAGGGGCCACCTGAGATGAACCACTGGGCGATTTGAAGGGCTTTGAGGATACTGGAGGTTGTAATGGGGATGAGGGGTAGGAAACTGAAGAAAGTGCTGGAGGTTCTAGTGGGGATGGGATCTGGGCTTGAGGGGGCGAAACCATCACTGGTGGTGCAGAAATCGGAGGAGGTGAAACTTTGTCTCTAGTTGGGGTAGAATCCTTCTGACCAGAGTCCTTCAGGAATTCTGCTGCAAACTCTTGGGCAAGCATTGACTTCTTCCCAACACTGCCAAAAGGTCTGATGATGATGCCCGATGAAGAGCGAGAGGAGGAACCTGATGAAGCTGCCTCCCCTTCTGTCTTCTCCCGCTTAAGAGAGCTTGACCTCTGAGGGCCACTGTGGACCTGACCCTTTAAGGGAACTGTCACCTGCTGGGTGGGAGGGATGTGTCCATGCATGGATGCTGGCCTCTCGCCTCCTTTCCGTCGCTCCATCTTGGCCTTGAGGGTGGAGTAAGAATCGCTATGAGCAGGGTTGTGGGTGAAGGACTGTGAGCGCTTTTTGCGCGGGTTGTCATCAAAGAACTCGATGATAAAGGCCTGCTGGGTGAGGTGCTCAGAGGGTCCCTGTTTGAACGTTTCTGGGGGGGACGGTGGCTGGGGAGGGCTCTGGGACAGGGGCCGTTCAGGGGCCACAGCTGACGCAGCAGCCTGTCTGGGTGGAGAGTACTGCAGCAGATGGTGGAGCTTCTGTGTTTGAACAGGCTGCTGACTTGGCTGGACTGTCTGCTGTGATGTCTCAGACTGCTCTGATTGGACAGAGTGGTGGGATTTACTTCTGGATTTCAAAACCGGGTCTTCAGAGTCGCTCTGGGTTCCATCTTCATGGTGGTGACCTGGTAAAAGAATAAAGTGAACAAAACACTTTTATGTTCAAAGTGAAGATCAAACTGAGAGCCAGTCAACAACTCAACGTTTTTCTCAGTAAATACATTTCTAATGGGCTATGGAAGTAAAATTCCCATCAGATGCTGGTAAAAACCAAAGTAATCACCAAATACAGAGAAATCAAAACAAAATACTCCATTAATCAAGTTATGGACAATGAAAGGCAATGATAAAAGGAATAAGTATTGAACTAATAAAAACAGGTGCACAGAAAGCCAAGAAACCTGCCGAAATCAGTCCCAAAAGTTTCCTACATAAACCTACATACCTACAACAACATTTAATTTCCCTTTGGGATTAATAAAGTAGTTTTGAATTGAATTGATTCGAATCGAATTGAATATGATCTGCTCAGGTTAGACCAAAACTCTAAATAGAAGTCATTGCACAGTGCATGTCAGGTTTGGAAGAGCAATGGCACTGCACCCTAACAGACTATCCAGAAATGTTCGCTGGTGGAAACATCGTGGTGTAGGGTTGTTTTTCAGCATATTGTACTAGTAGATTTCATACTGATGGAAGGAGAGATGTACTATTGAACATTCTTGATAAGTCAGAAGATGAAATAAAGGTGGAGTTAGGCAATGGTCTGAAACAAAGCATGAAATTCTCCCTGGTTTCAGAGAAGAAAAATGAAACTAGAATGTTCCAGTCAGTCCTCCAACTGGAATAAAATTAAAAACCTATAGAAACAACTGTAGAGCTGTCTTTTTTCTGTGGATTAATTGAGTTATTAAAAGCATCTAGTGTAAATTTCAGGCCAACAGCTACATTCACGTTCTCTATAAGAGCTTTTGTGAATACCTTGCATTGAAGCATATTTCCCTCAGTTTTGACCTATTTTAGTTTCATCTGCCTTTCCTGCTCTTTATTTAAATTTTCACATGGGTTGACTCTTGTGAACATTTTCCTATTCAGTTCAGAGACTCACAGTTTTCATTGCAAAATTGAAGCCTGGAATGATTTATAATGCATAAACATCCATACGTTGATATTGAGTCTGTAAGGTCAGTGAAACTCAAACTCTGACTGTCATTCTGTTCACTTGTTGTGGTGTAGTCTTCAATGTGGGTCACATAAGTCCGAGGCACCACTGCTCACCAAAAATCGTGAAGGTCTGAAGTGTAACCATCATCTGCAGGTGCACCTGATCAATTACTTGTTGAGACAATAAGCAGATCAGCCAATCACATGGCAGCAATTTTGTGCTATCAGTGCAACAGTATAGAGCTCAGGACTGATTTGGCAGCAAAGGAGGGACCAAAACACTGTTAAGCAGGTGGTCATAATGTTATGTGTCATCATGTAATGTTCTGAACAGGTATCACCATAATGAGACTAAAGCAGCATCTCGATCTGACCTTTAAGAGTCTTAATGTTCATGGCGAGGTCACTCTTGGTGCTGTAGACATCCTCACATGGCGGATGCTTCTTCATCATGCTGACATCACTGTGGACCAGCCAATCGACCACTTTGCTCTGCGACGACATCATCTCTGCAGGTGCGGCGGTGGTGGCAGTCTTGGCGGGGGGCGTCTGACCCTTCCTCTGGCGAGTGGAGAACTTGGTGACGTGGTCTTTGATCTTGATCTTGCCAGGCATGCAGTCGTCAAATTCGATGGTGAACGAGGCGTGGCTCTGGACAACGGGTGGGGTCGAGGTGGGAGGGCAGGGTGCGGCATGGGGAACGTCTGTATCCTTGGTGGGGATCTCATGGAGCTCCGCCTCTGAGGTTTTCTGGTGCTGGAAATCCTTGGTGGGAATCTCGAAGTAGCTGGGCTCACGATGATAGGAAGTGAAGACGGTCTTTGGTTGGGAGTCTGAGAGAGGTCCAGAAAAATCTGGATGTATAGACAGAACATCTTTCTGTACTTCTGATGAGAACAGAAACATTATTAAACAAGTTATTACTTAATTATGTAGAAATATGAATCTTCCTGATGTTTGATGAAAATGTGTCTACCTGAATGAGGCTCATCGCTGCTTTGGATTTTACTCCCATAGTCTTCCTCTCCCCACCAGGACGGCTGACCATACAGAGGAGTGGGCCGACTCACAGGAGTCTCTGTCAAAAACACACACATTTACCACTAGATGGTCCTGGAAATACATTCTGCTCTTCATCACCTTTTTCCTCTTCATACTTACTAAAATAATTCTGCTGGAGTAAAAGTGATTATTAATTTTTTGGTTTAAAGGACTGATGTCTTGGAGTAAAACCCACATACATGATGTGGATTAGGTTCTACAACAATATCTCAAACTTTGAAGATCTCCCAGAGCTCTGTTCATCTGACAATGGACCACCTGCAGACCTACAAAGACATGGACATCCACCTAAACTGGCAGGGTGGGCAAGGAGAACATTAATTAGAGAAGCAGCCAAGAGGCTCATGGTGACTCTGGAGCAGCTGCAGAGATAAGCAGGTCAGGTGAGAGAATCTGTCCACAGGAACACTTTCAGTCTTAAATGCCACAAATCTGACCTTTGTGAAAGAGTGGCAAGAAGAAGACCTGAAAAACTCAGCAAACATGTGGAAGAATGGGCTCTGCTCCGAGGAGACCAGTGTGAAGAAAAACCAATACTGTCTGCACATCACCTTAACACAGAATCTGCACAGTGAAACACGGTGGTGAAAGCATCATGCTGTGGGGATGCTTTTCTTCAGCAGGGACAGGGAAGGTGCTCAGAGTTGATGGGAAGATGTATGGAGCTACATCCAGGAAAACCCTGGGAAAACCAGCTAGAGGCTGCAGAAGATTTGAGACTGGGCTGGAGATTCACCTTCCAGCGGGAATACCACACTAAACATACAGCCAGAACCACACTGGAATGGCCTAGTCAAAGTCCAGACCTAAATAAAAGTCAGAATCCACGAAAAGCAGGGGTGGGTGGCATGGACAAAAGTGTACACATGTAAGAGTAACTTTACCATAAAATATGTTAACATAAGTAGGAGCGAAGAGGAGGTCATCCAGAAAATTACTGAAGAGTAAAAAATCCTTTGGTAAAACTGAAGTAGTGAGTAATCAATCATAACTTCTCATTTCATGTGTGAAAATGATGTAATCAGATGTTCATGGCGAGGTCACTCACAGTTATGTGCAAATTCTGGTATTATAAAAATAAATAACATCAATTCAAAATCACAAATTCAGGCAGAAGAAACAAGCTTTTGAAACCACTGCTTATAGTCGGTTATGGATCTACGTTAGAATGGTGTAAAATATCTAGTGACAATATCTGCTGTTAACTGTATCTTCACCTGACCTCCGAATGCCTCAGCAGAAACAAGACGTCTCACTTTGAGATAAACTGTAGGTGTGTGTCTGTGTCTGGGGCATTTTTGGTTTGTTCTTCATTCCATGAAGTAACCCGAGGAGGGAGAAGTAGGCAGTAATGGAGAGGAGACGTGTTTTTGTGCGGCGCTGGTCGTCTAGGGGTTAAGCGCGCGACCATGTGCAGAGGCTAAAGTCCTTGATCCGGCTGTCCTGGGTTTGAGTCTTGGACCTGGCGACCTTTGCCCAATGTCTCCTCCCCTCTTTCCTGTCTACCAATTGTCGAAAAATAAAGGACTCTAGTGCCACTAAAAAAAAAAAAAAGATTTTGCTCAAGTAGAAGTTAAAACTGTAAAACTACTCCTAGTAAATGTAACTAGTTACTACCCACCTCTGGTGACTGTACTTAAAACCTGATGTTCACAGGTGTTCTCCATCCTATCTGGCTGAGCTTGAGATGTACAGGTCCTTCTCAAAATATTAGCATATTGTGATAAAGTTCATTATTTTCCATAATGTCATGATGAAAATTTAACATTCATATATTTTAGATTCATTGGACACTAACTGAAATATTTCAGGTCTTTTATTGTCTTAATACGGATGATTGTGGCATACAGCTCATGAAAACCCAAAATTCCTATCTCACAAAATTAGCATATCATTAAAAGGGTCTCTAAACGAGCTATGAACCTAATCATCTGAATCAACGAGTTAACTCTAAACACCTGCAAAAGATTCCTGAGGCCTTTAAAACTCCCAGCCTGGTTCATCACTCAAAACCCCAATCATGGGTAAGACTGCCGACCTGACTGCTGTCCAGAAGGCCACTATTGACACCCTCAAGCAAGAGGGTAAGACACAGAAAGACATTTCTGAACGAATAGGCTGTTCCCAGAGTGCTGTATCAAGGCACCTCAGTGGGAAGTCTGTGGGAAGGAAAAGTGTGGCAGAAAACGCTGCACAACGAGAAGAGGTGACCGGACCCTGAGGAAGATTGTGGAGAAGGGCCGATTCCAGACCTTGGGGGACCTGCGGAAGCAGTGGACTGAGTCTGGAGTAGAAACATCCAGAGCCACCGTGCACAGGCGTGTGCAGGAAATGGGCTACAGGTGCCGCATTCCCCAGGTCAAGCCACTTTTGAACCAGAAACAGCAGCAGAAGCGCCTGACCTGGGCTACAGAGAAGCAGCACTGGACTGTTGCTCAGTGGTCCAAAGTACTTTTTTCGGATGAAAGCAAATTCTGCATGTCATTCGGAAATCAAGGTGCCAGAGTCTGGAGGAAGACTGGGGAGAAGGAAATGCCAAAATGCCAGAAGTCCAGTGTCAAGTATCCACAGTCAGTGATGGTCTGGGGTGCCGTGTCAGCTGCTGGTGTTGGTCCACTGTGTTTTATCAAGGGCAGGGTCAATCCAGCTAGCTATCATGAGATTTTGGAGCACTTCATGCTTCCATCTGCTGAAAAGCTTTATGGAGATGAAGATTTCATTTTTCAGCACGACCTGGCACCTGCTCACAGTGCCAAAACCACTGGTAAATGGTTTACTGACCATGGTATCACTGTGCTCAATTGGCCTGCCAACTCTCCTGACCTGAACCCCATAGAGAATCTGTGGGATATTGTGAAGAGAACGTTGAGAGACTCAAGACCCAACACTCTGGTTCTATCCGCACATAAAATCCCCCAAAAAATACATTAAAGTTTGCGGTTGTAAAGTGAAAAAAGACTGAAGGAGCATGAATACTTTTGTAGGTTCTGTGCTTTCCCATTGGTGAGTTCTGGGTTTGCCTCGGGCCTTTTCCATATAAGACAAACAGAGAGAACATGCAAAGGAAGCCTTCAAGCAGACATCCTAATGAGAAGAACCACCTCAGCTGCCTCCTTCTGATGCAAAGAAGCAGCAGGTCTACTAACCCTCCCCCCAGGTGATGAAGCATCTCTCCTTATCTCCAGGGCAGGTTGAGGCTACCCTGTGGAGGAAGCTCATTTTAGATGTTGGATTTTTGGCACTGCTTCATTTTGGTCATGATCCACATCTCATGACCACAGGAGTGAAATGCAACACCCTCATTCTTGCAGACAAAGCTTCATCACTCATCCTGGCACCAGTCAACAAACCAAGATACTTAAGCTTTCAACTCTTTCCAGTTGCCTGATGTTCAGAGGAGCTGGTTCTACCAGATATGGTCAGACTGAGAGCGATTCATAAACCTTCATGCAGCAGGATCCCAGGTGTCTCCACTAAAAATGGATAAACTGTTGCATCAATTAATGTTAATTTGTCTCTTGCATGTGTCAGAGTTGAACCGAAACTGAAGATTAGACATCAGCGAAATTTAAAATTTTCATCATATCATTAATAAAACCCTTGGATTCAGCAGCAGCTGCAGTTCAGGATCCAGCCTGCAGATGGAGACAAAGCTATTGGCCAAGCTGACCCCAGATCTGCAGAACCTTCTCCTCATGTCAGACTCTTAGTTTCTGCAATCCTGTTTTCAATGTTTGTACCTTGTGTGACGCTTTTTGTCGTTGTCGTCTTGTCGCCTCGCTGCCCCTCTTCTTCATCACTCTTCTTCCCCTCTGCAGCCTTCAGACTCATCTGCAGCTGACTACTGTACTTTTCGTGCTGCGAAAACAAACAAGTTTATTTGAGCTCAAGGTTCTCACACCGCGTCTCCTGGTTTATGTTGCAGCTTTAATATGAGCATTGATCCAGTTGGAAATTACAGGACTATAGAAGTTATGATCCAGGTCTAATCTCTGAATATTTTTGTCGTAGGGGGTGGAAAGTTGTTATTTTAAAGAAAGATCTTCAGCTACACATTCAGAGCACTTTACAAGATCACAAAAAAGTCTTTATCAATGGAAGAAAATAAGAGGTGATCTCTTGATCGCAACAATTTTTGCAGTTCTGTGCGTGATACTCTGGGGTAGATTCACAAAGCTGTGATTTGCTTCAGGTTCTGCACATCTTTTGGACGCTGTCTCTGCTTCATCTCTGCTCTGGATTCATGAAGCTACCTGCTCTGCCAAGATGCAGGTCAGCAGGTGTGAGGAACTGAACCTCTTTTTGCGTCGGGTCACAGTTTTCCTCCATTCAGCCACAAACAGCAGGTGCAGAAATGATCACAGATTCATTCATTCATTGAATGAATGAATGAATGAATGATCAAAGAGAGAAGATATATTTCCTTACAGATAGCTTTAGGTTTCAGTACAACAAACTTATTATTGTCTGATTGCAGAATAAAAATGTGACCTGACCTTCAGCGCCTCCTCTGGGACTTTGTGTTGACTTTTCTCCAGAACGTAGACATGAGAATGTGCAGAGGTGGCTCAGGAAAACAAAACCGCATGAACACACACACACACACACACACACACACACACACACACGGTGATCCTGGGAAGGATATCGTATCCAAAGCGGATGATGTCGGACAGTTTGAGGGTGATGTAGGTCTGGTCAGGGATCCGCAGGTCGTTCACAAACGTCTGCATCAAACAAGATAAACAGAACCGGAACAGATCAGCTTTTAGCACTGATAACGTTATTAATGTGTGTGTGTGTGTAGGGCTCACCCCGTTCAGGCTGCCCAGGTCTTTCACAAGGTGTTCATCGGTTGTCGGGTTGTAGTTGATGACAGCGTGCTGTTTGTCCACGCTGCGTGACTGTCCACACACACACACACACACACACACAGAGTCAGATCTCTGCAGGTGATGTTAGGGGCAACTGTTTGTTCTACGTCACTGAGTTTAGAGTGGGAGGAGAGGGTAAAAAAAGATGATCATGAGCTCGATGTGATGAAGAAGATGAGGAAGAGAGAAATGATGGAGGAATCAGCAGAAGAATGGACAGAAGAAAGAAATAAAAACGAGGAGGAAGATAAAAATAAGGTGAACAACAAAGAGAAAGCGATATGTGAAAGGAATAAAGAAAAATGAAGAGAAGAAGGAGGAATGTAGGATGAGGAGGTGAGCAGGAGATAGGGATGATGATGATGAAGATGGGGAAAAGGAAGGAAAGGGATATTTAAAAAGAAGTGGTGAAGGATAACACAAACAGACGGATGGACAGTTGGATGGTTTGGATTGGAAGGAAAAACATTTCAGGGATGAGGCAGAAGAAGAGGAAAAGCAGGAGGAAATAAAGGAGAAAATGGTTGACGGTGAAGACAAAGAAAAGGAGAAAGAGGAAAAAATACAAGAAGGAAAGGAGGAAAAAGAAGAGAGAAGATGAAATGACGATAAAGAAAAATAGTTGGTAGAAGTGAATGATCATGAGAATAAGAAAATACGAGAGAAAAACAGTTTTAAGATGGGATGGAAGAGCAGCAGATGAAGAGGAGAGGGAGGAAGAAGCAGAACAGGAGGAGGAGATGATGAAGGGGAAACAAACAACATCAGGAAGCTAAAGAGCTCTTTATGGAACATCCTGTCCAGACTCTGGTTGTGGTGGAACATCTGTAGATCCAACAAGTCTCACCTGCAGCATGAGTTCGCAGTCCTCGCGACCCACAAAGATCATCTCCCGCGGGAGGCGGTGCCGAGTGCCCGAGCTGCTCACCAGAAACCATGATGTCACACTCATCTTCACAGGCCTGCTGACAAACCGCAGAGCATCCTGGGAAACGGAGGCCACACCAAGAAACAGAGCAAGGTAAGCTACATCATGAGTAAATCACTGTTCTTCATTCTAAGATGGTCTGGTTTTTGGACCAAAGAAGGTTCTCTGGAGAACATCTGAGTGTGTTGTAACACAACGCCCAAACCAAGGAGCTCCATCTCAGGCTCTACAGGCCTCAGTTAGATGGAAACGTTCAAACCTGAATTAGATCCCTTTCTCTGCCTGAAAACAACATACCAGCACACATTTGGTTTGCACAGTTGCATCTTAATAAACAAGAAGACTTCTGGAAAAATGTTTGGACAGATGAGACCAAAGCAGAGATATTTGACCATAATGTACAGAACCATGTTTGCAGCACATCAGCTTCCCTCCTGGCACGGTGGTGGATGGCTGATGATTTGTTTTGCACCTTGTAGTTATTAGCCTCTTTCTGACCATTCTTCCATTCTGTGAGCTACACCTTTATGATGAACTGAAAGGTCCTGTCACAGTTTGGGGGGTTGAAATCAACCCAACCCTACACCTGGCCTGCCTCTGTGTTTAGCTGTGGCACCTTCCTGGAGGGGGACATCAGCTGAGTTGATGCTGCCAACAACTTAATGCTCACCTTCTACAGATGATCCACTTGGCCCAGTCTTTCAGTGTTTAACCCTGTCTCTCCTGTGTGTGTGTGTGTGTGTGTGTGTGTGTGTGTGTGTGTGTGTGTGTGTGTGTGTGTGTGTGTGTGTGTGTTCTGAAAGAGCACAAGGCTCATGAGCTCAACGGATTGGGTGATCCATAATGGGGAGTTCATGGTTCTGTGTTTATTGCAGAACTATGATCTGAAAGGAGCTGTTGAGTAGACCATGGCCTCCTCTGTGTACCAAAGTATTCTAGAGTCAGATGTGAGGCCATCTGTCCAACATCTGAAGCTTGGTTAAAACTGGATCATCAACAGATCAATGACCCCAAACACAGCAGCAGAATAGCAGAAAAGAATCAAGATGTTGCAATGGCCCAGTCAAAGTTCAGACCTCAAACAGAGTTGAACGCTGTGGTGGGAGCTGTGAAGAAAAAATTCATGTCAGCAAACCTTAGTGAACTGAAGCAACGTTGGAAAGGAAAATTGACCAAAGTTCCTCCACAGGGATGTGAGAGATTGATTGTTCAACCGGGCCGAGCTTTTTACTTTTGCTCCCACAGTTTAATAACTGAGTGAACCAAATAATTTGCTCTCTAATGTCCAACAGTTATAAGTTACCTGTCCAGTTAATTTCCTTCAGTATGTACAGGGGTTGGACAATGAAACTGAAACACCTGGTTTTAGACCACAATAATTTATTAGTATGGTGTAGGACCTCCTTTTGCAACCAATACAGCATCAATTCATCTTGGGAATGACATATACAAGTCCTGCACAGTGGTCAGAGGGATTTTAAGCCATTCTTCTTGCAGGATAGTGGCCAGGTCACTACGTGATACTGGTGGAGGAAAACGTTTCCTGACTCGCTCCTCCAAAACACCCCAAAGTGGCTCAATAATATTTAGATCTGGTGACTGTGCAGGCCATGGGAGATGTTCAACTTCACTTTCATGTTCATCAAACCAATCTTTCACCAGTCTTGCTGTGTGTAGTGGTGCATTGTCATCCTGATACACGGCACCGTCTTCAGGATACAATGTTTGAATCATTGGATGCACATGGTCCTCAAGAATGGTTCAGTAGTCCTTGGCAGTGACGCGCCCATCTAGCACAAGTATTGGGCCAAGGGAATGCCATGATATGGCAGCCCAAACCATCACTGATCCACCCCCATGCTTCACTCTGGGCATCCAACAGTCTGGGTGGTACGCTTCTTTGGGGCTTCTCCACACCGTAACTCTCCTGGATGTGGGGAAAATAGTAAAGGTGGACTCATCAGAGAACAATACATGTTTCACATTGTCCACAGCCCAAGATTTGCGCTCCTTGCACCATTGAAACCGACGTTTGGCATTGGCATGAGTGACCAAAGGTTTGGCTATAGCAGCCCGGCCGTGTATATTGACCCTGTGGAGCTCCCGACGGACAGTTCTGGTGGAAACAGGAGAGTTGAGGTGCACATTTAATTCTGCCGTGATTTGGGCAGCCGTGGTTTTATGTTTTTTGGATAAAATCCGGGTTAGCACCTGAACATCCCTTTCAGACAGCTTCCTCTTGCGTCCACAGTTAATCCTGTTGGATGTGGTTCATCCTTCTTGGTGGTATGCTGACATTACCCTGGATACCGTGGCTCTTGATACATCACAAAGACTTGCTGTCTTGGTCACAGATGCGCCAGCAAGACGTGCACCAACAATTTGTCCTCTTTTGAACTCTGGTATGTCACCCATAATGTTGTGTGCATTTCAATATTTTGAGTAAAACTGTGCTCTTACCCTGCTAATTGAACCTTCACACTCTGCTCTTACTGGTGTAATGTGCAATCAATGAAGACTGGCTACCAGGCTGGTCCAATTTAGCCATGAAACCTCCCACACTAAAATGACAGGTGTTTCAGTTTCAGTGTCCAACCCCTGTAGTTCAAGATGCTTCAGGGGAAGTCTGAGCCTTAACCTGAGGTGCCATGACTTCACAGACTAAATCATATGTTGATTGTTAGAACCTAATCGGTTTTATCAGATGTTACCGTGATGGAAAATGACTAACTGGGTCAAAGCAGAGTAAATCTGGTTGTCAGTGTGAGAGGAGTGGAGAAACAAGAACTTTTGACTTAATTTAGAGTAAAAACAGTACAAAATTATTAAAGACAGTGAGTTACCCCCATCCTGCTCCTCACCAACGACACACCGCCATCCTGCAGCGGGTAAAGACCATGGATGGGTGTCATGATCTGAGCAGGAATTGTGGTTTCCAACAGGTCTTCATGTGATCACATGGGAAAAACCTGAGAACGTCCAGTGTATTTTCCCATAAGAGAAGCCAGAGGTTTAATCTTCTTTTAAACCAGTTTTTAGAGGAGCGTAAAGAAGGCCCAGAACATCCTGAATGTGCTGTTAGGAAGAAAAGTCTTTGTAAAAAAATCTGAAGTTACATATTTTCTTTCATCCAAATAATATCTTCTCTTGAGGCCCTGGCATGAAGAACAAGATGGCAGCAAGACTTAGGTTTGCAAAGTTACAAGACCTCCAGAACAATCTCCTGTAGGCAGATGAGACCAAAGCAGAGCTATGTGGTCATAATTGCACAGACCCAAGCACAACTCACATCCACTGTCAAGCACAGTGGTGGAGAGAGGATGATTTGGGCTTGTTTACCCTTTGCTCCCAATAAGTGCACCAGGATCTTCTTTGTATGCCAAAAAATTCTAGAGTCCAATGAGACCCTCTCTTGAACAGCTGAAGCTTGGTCCAAACTGGGTCATCAACAGAACAATGATCTCAAACACAGCAGCAGACCGACAACAGAATGGCTGAAAAAGAATCAAAGTGCTGGATTGGCTCAGTCAAAGTCCTGACCTCGACCGGATTATAATCCTATGAGAAGGTGTCAGGAGAGCAACCTGGCAATATTTTTATCAATAAAAATGTGATGCTTTGTTGTTCTGTTGATTTAGGAACATTTTATTTCCAGATGATTGCATTTAACTCAATAAATAGAGGTTTCTGCGCCTCTACCTATTTATTAACCAGTTCTACAACCACGAGTCAGCAAATTAACCTGTCATACGTCATATCATGTGACCTTCTAAAACCTGACTGGATGCAACCTTGGAGCGTGGTACCTGTTCATATCTGTTACATCATTGCCATCATCATCGTTACTTCAACTAAGCCGCGCTGGACACACACACACACACACACACACACACACACAGACGCGGTTGGATGCTGGAGGAGCCGAGGCGGCTGGTCCAGCTCATCCTACCGGGCCTCATCTCTGCTGCTTCTCTCCAGCTGTAGAGTCATCACTGAAGAAACAGTCCGGTCCCAGCTCCCTTCCTCCACGCCCTATCCTCCCATCCTCCTCATTCTCTTCTTACCTCCGCTCCAGATGCCGCCGCTGCCCCGCCGCTGTCCTGCTACACGATCCCGGACTGACGCACTGCGGGGCGGATAGAGCATGAGAGACGTCCCGCGGCCGAACTCTGTAGGGGGATCGGGTCTCTGCTGGCCTCGGTCCGTGGTCCTGATGCTGCTGCTGTCATGGCATCTCTCTGCCCGTCTCCTCCTGACGCACCAACGGCCACCCGCTGCGTCAAGACGCACCGCGTTAGCGGCTACGACACAGGAAGAGCACCACCATAGCCTTCAAATTAAAAGACCCCTTGTGCCGCTATGCAGTAAAGTCCACAATTATTCATAACCCTGGCAGATTTTGATTTTAAATTTTTTACAATCAACCAAAGAAGTTTGTTTTTGTGACAGAAAACGGAAAAAGCATCGATCCAAATAATTAAACAATTTAAAAGGGGGAGCATTTCTGACCAAAATAATTTAGGTTTTCATTTAAATTTTATTTAAAAAATGGCATGTTGAAAATAATTTCTACTCTTCTCAAAAGCCAACGTAAAAACTGCATTACAGGAATCAAGCCCTTCTTCTGCTGAGCAGCTTATTGCATGTTTCCACTAATATTTCGTGGTGCTGAGCTCCAAGTCTTTAAGGTTGAAAGGTCTCCTTGCCATCACCCTAATCTGCAGCAACCTCCACAGATTGTCTCTCAGATTCAAATCAGTACTCTGGCTCCAGAGCAGTACCATTGCTTCTAGTCAGAAGAAAACATATTGGCAAATATAAAATATGACTTTAAAATGAAATCTCTCAGTGGTATGAATAGTTTTAGACTTAACTGTAGCCAGATAATCCCAGTGATGACATGATGATGTTTCTCAAAGACAGAATATGCATGGATGGGGTTTCTCCTGGACTGGGCAGGTTGTGGGTTTGCAGGGGCGTACCAATGTTGATCTTGGTTGACTAAACAGGGGGTTTATTTTTGCATGGGACACAAGCAAACGCAAGCTCCCAAACTGCCCCCCTGATGCAGTCCGCTCTGTGTCAAGAAACATTTTTATCATAAACTCTGTTAAAAGCATCCATATTAACAGATAATAGGTAAGGAAAATAGTTATAGTTTCGACCTGTATAAATATGATGCTTTTCACATTAACCCAGTCTAAGGCGATGCCCAGAGAGAACTGAAAGTTTGCTTTTACTGTTTTTTGCAAACAGAAAAACATTTTGTTATTGTCCAGTTGTCTTTTGGAGAATCTGTGTTTTTATTGTATAGAATAGATATAAATAGAATTTAATCAGCTGAGGTCTGAACGGTCTAAATATGTAAGATGTCTCAACCAAAGTTCAACCAATGCTTAAAACACAGAATCGGACTCAGAACCTCAGCTTCATCAGCCACCCTCAGGTGCACACAGCAGGGGGCGCTCATTCCAACTAACTGGACATTCAAATAATTAGAAACCGTATCGCTGAATTAAAGAACAAAAAATTTGAATCCTACAGTATTGTGTACATCTCAATAATTTTGATAGTTTTTTTTTTACTCCGTTTGTTAGTATAGTAATTATTTGTATAGAAACATTTATATACTTGTATTTGTTATTGATCATAAAAGCTCCTTGTTCTACATATGTTTTTAAATTTCTTCAAACCTGCAGACCAAATGAGTTAAACTTAAATTTCCATTTTTTTCTGGGTTTGGTTTTTGTTCAAAGATAAAACACAGAGAAACGAAAACAGGAGACGTTTAGATCTTTGTTGTGTTTCACTGCAGCAGGTGCATTAAGCAGGAGACTTTACATGTGCTCTTATTGTGAAGGCGATCAGACTTCCGGTCTCAACAGCCTGTGCAGCTTCATTTAAATCCAATAGCACGTCCAACAGGACGCAAACACACAGACGTCTACATCAATAAAACCATTAATATTCTCATCATTATCAATAATAATCCCAGCTGGTGTCACGTGACCCGGCGTCGTGCATTTATGAAGCTCCAGTGTGACATGACGTCACCTCCTTGTAGAAACTTCTTGGTGAAGATGATGTCATTCATAAAAACGCTTCACTGAAACAAAACGTAACAATCTGCAGAGTTTCCTCGTTTTTAGTTTCTTGCTCAGGTTTCTGATTTATCTCCGAGACACTGAGAAGAGCTGAAGGTCCATCTGAAGGTCCATCTGAAGGTCCATCTGAAGGTCCATCTGAAGGTCCATCAGGGTCTGGCCTGAGGCGGCACAAGGCTGAATGAGGCCCTGAGCAGGGTTCCTTTCATATGGTCCGTGCTTTTATTATTAATTATTATTATTTATACACAACATGGATGAATGTAATAAAGTCCAGTCATACTTCGGCCAGGTACTCTTGGGCTGGTCCCGGGTCCAATAGATTCACTTCTATGTTTAACTATTTGAACATGAATAATTAAGAGTAATTTAACACAGAGAGCAGCTGAGAGACAATGAAGAACCGGAGCTGCCATATAAGATGAATATTTAGTTATTTATCTCAGTGTTCAAACCCCAGTTTATTTACCTGCTCCTCAGGTTTCAGGCATAATTCGTATATTTCATTTTTCTGTCCAACCCTCCAATTATTTTGTAGTCACATTTTCATTTCTGTAACTTTTATTTATTTGTTTTTTTAATTAATTAGTAATTCTATTATTACATTTATTGTCAAAATTGATTTTTCTTTTATTCACAGATGAAAGTTTCTCTATTTGCTCTTTAAATTTTGTTCTGTTTGTTTCCACATGCTTTTATATTTGCCAAGTTTTAATGACATTCTTATGAATAAATCAATCAATTAATAAATAACAATTCAAATTTAAAGCCAAATAAACATCTATAAAAATATAATTCAGAGGGTGATTATATAAGGATGACATAATTCACAGTTAAATTAGTTTAAGAAATATAAAATAAATATAATTATTCAGAATAAGGTGAGATGACTGTTTGTGCTTATGTACGAAACAACAGTTCAGACTACCCACCCTGTTTGGAGTCCTTGGAGGAGGTGTTGGAGAGCCCCCCTTTGGGGGACTCCCTTGTTCTGCTCGGGGACTTCAACGCTTACGTTGGCAATGAAATTGACACCTGGAGGGGCGTGGCTGGGAGGAATGGCCCTCCCGTTCTGAACCCGAGTGGTGTTTTGTTATTGGACTTCTGTGCTCATCATGGGTTGTCCATAACTAACACAATGTTCAAGCATAAAGATATCCATATGTGCTCTTGGCACCAGGACACCCTAGGCCGCAGTTCTATGATCGACTGTTGTCGTGTCATCTGATCTGCGGCCGCATGTCTTGAACACTCGGGTGGTGGTGGAAGATGCCGATCAGACCTGGCAGACCCAAACAAATCTTGAGGGTCTGCTGGGAACGCCTGGCAGAGTGTCCCGTGAGGCGGAGCTTCAACTCCCACCTCCGGGAGAGCTTCAAACACGTTCCGGGGGAGGTGGAGGACATTGAGTCCGAGTGGGCTATGTTCCGCATCTCCATTGCCAAGGTGGCTTACCGGAGCTGGAGTCGCAAGGTTGTTGGCGCCTGTCACGGCGGCAATCCTTGAACCCGCTGGTGGACATCCCGGTAAGCGATGCTGCGGGTCTTTTTGGCCTGTGGTACTCCGGAAGCAGCTGATGGGTACCTGCAGTCCAAGCGGCATGCAGCTCGGGTGGTTGCTGAGGCAAAAACTAGTGGGGGGAGTTCGGAGAGGCAATTGAAAACAACTTCCGTACAACTTCGAGGCAATTCCTCGGGGGGGTAGACCACCAACAACACTGTTTCACTGTTTACAGTGGGGAGGGTGTGCTGCTGACCTCAACGCGAGACATTGTGGGTCGGAGGCCGGAGTACCAGGCCCTTTGATACTGGGTGTTAGGTCCTCGTATGACCGGTGTCAGAGCTTGGTCCACATTGCCGGCAGTAAGTCGGACTCGTTTCCATTGGGCTGGACTCTGCCAAGGTTGCCCTATGTCACCGATTCCGTTCATAACTTTTATGGACAGAATTTCTAGGCGCAACCAAGGTGTTGAGGGGATCCATTTTGGTGGCTGTAGGATTGCGTCTCTGCTTTTTGCGGATGACGTGGTCCTATTGGCTTCATCAGTTTGTGATCTACAGTTCTCACTGGAGCCTGCCTCAAGTGGAGAAGTTCGAGTATGGAGCGGGAGATCGACAGATGGATCGGTGCTGCGTCAGCAGTGATGCGGACACTGTACCGGTCTGTCGTGGTGAAGAGACAGCTCAGTCACAGAGCGAAGCTCTCGATTTACTGGTCGTTCTGCGTTCCTCCCCTCATAGGGTCATAAGCTTTGGTTCATGACCAAAAGAACGAGATCACGGATACAAGAAGCTGAAATGAGTTTCCTCCGCAGGATGTCTGGGCTCTCCATTAGAGATAGGGTGAGGAGCTCGGCCATCCGGGAGGGACTCAGAGTACAGCCGCTGCTTCTCCACATCGAGAGGAGCCAGTTGAGGTGGCTCGGGCATCTGGTTAGGATGCCTCCTGGATGCCTCCCTGCTGAGGTGTTCCGGGACTCATGATCTCTTCTCACCGGGAGGAGGCCCAGAGGAAGACCCAGGACACACTGGAGGGACTATGTTTCTCGGCTGGCCTGGGAACGCCTTGGGATTCCCCCGGACCGGACGAGCTGGTCCAAGTGGCTGGGGAGAGGGAAGTCTAGGTCTCTCTGCTTAGGCTGCTGCCCCCGCGACCCGACCCCGGATAAGTGGAAGACAATGGATGGATGGATTGATGGATCAATATTCAGAATAAGTACATGATTAAAAATTAAATAACTTCATAAATTAAGACCCAAAAGATGTAAAGGTCAAATATAACTTATAAAATAAATTTACATTTGAATTTAATCATGATAGAATATAATCCATAAAAAAGCTTTAGGACCTGATTTATAGAAAATGATACAGAAATAAATGCATGATGGTGTAATCCAGGACATGTAACTGTGAAGTGTCATCTCTGCAGTCCAGATATTGAACTGTTGGCAGTAAGTTTTCGTCCATATTATTTACCCAGAGTTCACCAGTGTTATTTTGGCAACAGTTTACGTTCCACCTTCCGCTGTTGCTGACACTGCATGTGATGCCATCAGCTCAGTTGTTGCTAAGCTACAGACACAAAACCCCAATGCTTTTGTGGCAATTTCTGGTCATTTTAACCATGCTTCACTCTCTGCTACACTTCCAACGTTTCAACAGTTTGTCAGCTGCTCTACCAGAGAAAACAAAACATTGGATTTGTTTTATGCAAATGTCAAGGTCTCATACATCTCTACAGCAAGACCTCCTCTAGGCAAATCAGATCACAATCTTGTTTTCTGCTCGAAATATAAGCCCCTTGTTCAGAGGCAACCTGTAATAAAGAGGACTGTGAGAAAATGGTCACAGGAAGCTGAAGAAGCTCTGCAAGGTTGCTTTGAGGCTACAGACTGGGACACACTGTGCCAGCCACATGGAGAGGACATAAATGCCATGACTGAGTGTGTAATCGACTATATAAACTTCTGTGTGGATAACATCATCCCCACCAGAACCGTGAGATGCTTCCCCAATAACAAACCTTGGATCACCAGCGACCTGAAGGACCTGCTTAACAAGAAAAAAAAAGCCTTCAGAGAGGGAGACAGAGAATTATTGAGGATTATACAGAAGCAACTTAAAGTCAAGATAAGAGACAGCAAGGAGGTGTACAAGAAGAAGCTGGAGAGCAAGCTCCAGCAAAACAATATCAGAGATCTGTGGACAGGGATGAAGAAGATCACAGGCTTCAAGCAGAAGGATGATCCGACCGATGGAGGTCTGGACAGAACCAATGAACTGAACACATTCTTCAATAGGTTCAGTTCAGAAACAAGCTCAGCATCCTCCTCTCCTGCTCACAGCCAAACAGACATTCCACCTTCCTTTGACCCACAGGACCCACAGCTGTCCAGTAACACCTCACATTTTTTATCTTCCACCTCAGCCCTAGACCCTTCCGCTTCTACATGTTTGACTTCAACCATATCAGAAGATGCTGATGCTTACTTTGCTTCCTCCTTCCACCTGTGTGTCTCAAGAAGTCAGGTGAAGAGACAACTGGAGAGACTGAATAGGAATAAGGCTGCAGGTCCAGATCATGTCAGCCCTAGAGTCCTGAAGGCCTGTGCAGAGCAGCTCTGTGGGATTCTGCAGCACCTCTTCAACCTTAGCCTGGCCCAGAAGAAGGTTCCGGTGTTGTGGAAGACCTCCTGTCTTGTTCCGGTACCAAAGAAAACTCACCCATCAGTCCTCAATGACTATGGACCTGTTGCCCTGACATCTCACATCATGAAGGTCCTAGAGAGACTCCTGTTGGCCCACCTGAGTAAGCAAACAGTAAACCATCAGGACCCCCTTCAGTTTGCTTATCACTGTGGAGTTGGAGTTGAAGATGCCTTCATACACCTGCTTCAACAAATCCACTGTCATCTGGACAAAGTCAGCAGCTCTGTGAGGATCATGTTCTTTGATTTCTCCAGAACATTTAATACAATCCAACCTGATTTGCTTTGTCAGAAACTCCAGAAGACTCAGGTGGAGGCCTCAACAATCTCCTGGATCAAAGACTACCTGACAAACAGACCACAGCTTGTGAGACTGAAGGGTTGTGAGTCTAACCAGGTAGTCAGCAGCACAGGAGCACCACAGGGGACGGTACTCTCACCATTCCTTTTCACTCTGTACACCTCAGACTTCCAGTACAAGACAGACTCCTGTCATCTGCAGAAATACTCGGATGATTCTGCAGTCGTTGGTGGATCAGAGATGGAGAAGAAGCTGAGTACAGGAAGGTGGTGGACCGCTTTGTGGCATGGTGTGGAAACAATCATCTCATTTTGAACGTGACTAAAACAAAGTAGATGATTGTAGATTTTAAGAGAAACAGGAATAAGTCAAAAACTATTTCCATCATGGGAGAAGAAGTGGAGGTGGAGGAGGAGTATAAATACCTCGGTGTTCACCTGGACAACAGACTAGAGTGGAGATGCAACTGTGAAGCCATCTACAAGAAGGGACAGAGCAGACTGTACTTCTTGAGGAAGCTTAGGTCCTTTGGTGTTTGCAGCAAGATGCTGCATATCTTCTATAAGTCTGTTGTGGAGAGTCTGATCTCTTCTGCCATCATCTGCTGGGGAAGCAGCATCAGAGCCAGGGACTTAAAAAAACTCAACAAGCTGATAAAGAAGGCTGGTTCTGTTCTGGGGACTCCTCTGGAACCTCTGGAGATCATTGTGGAAAGACAGATTCTTCATAAAATGAAGAACATTATGGAGAACCCTGAGCATCCTCTTCATGAGACTGTCCTACAACAACAGAGTGTCTTCAGTCAGAGGCTTCTTCAGATCTGCTGTAAGACGGAGCACTACAGGAGATCCTTCCTGCCCACAGCCATCAGCATCTACAACGACTCTTTGAAGAAACTTTCATAATATGAGCTACAACAACATTTAATGTCCCTTTGGGATTAATAAAGTA
Organism: Girardinichthys multiradiatus; assembly: GCF_021462225.1. Lineage (NCBI taxonomy): Eukaryota > Metazoa > Chordata > Actinopteri > Cyprinodontiformes > Goodeidae > Girardinichthys > Girardinichthys multiradiatus. Next base: position 2,200,720 of record NC_061808.1, read on the forward strand.
TTTTTGAATTGAATTGAATATAAATATTTATTTATTGTTTTACATCAATGGCTGAATTTCCATCTTTAAAGTTGTGTCTTTTTAGCATAAAATCCAAAGCAATGTAAAGATTCTGGCCTTCAAATCCAGCCTGGACAACAGCCTGGAAATCCTGGAAATTTCTAATCTCTTTAAATCCTGCAGATTGCAACAAACAGTAGTTTCATTGTGACAGGCTGCAGGATGTAGGACAGGAAGTGAACTCTGCTGCTCTGTGATCAGGTAATATCTGAGAACTGAGTTTTAACAGGAGACGGAGGTGATCACTTTCTGATCCCTGAATCAATAAGATTTCCCCCTGAGATCCACAGATCTGAGATCTGATCTGTGTTTAACCAGTGGCAAGAAATAAAACATGTAATGCAGCAGAGAGAACGATGTAAACCAATAAAACCATTGCAAATGGGAAGCTCCACCCACATCAGCTCACCTGTCTGCTCAGGTAATCACTTCCATAAACTTGGACTCTTGTTACTGAACAAAGAAAAAAACACTTTCCTGTCACAAAAACTGTTTTTATTTTTTAAATTTTTTCCACACATAGTCCTGTTGCCATGGAGACGAATCCACCTCTGCTCACCTGGAAACACAGAAGAAGAAACACAATCATTAATGAAAACATTCAGTCCCCAGAATGTCAGGGTGAGGTATGGCTCCACCAATCAGAAGCCTCGGAGCGTTAAATCTTAACATGCTCTGAAACGACTCAGAGCATTTTATCTACTCTAATTTACTTCATCTGCTGTTCAGACTTTAGGTAAAGACTTTTCCCAGATCATGAAGGATTAGAAACGGCAGACAAGCTACCAGAGCAGAGAGATCATATGCACATTCTATGTAATGCAGTTCTATGATCTGTTCAGATGCAAAAGTTTTGTTTTCATCCTTTTACGCCGACTTTAGAAAATGTTTGTAGCCAGGATGAAACAGTTACTGGTTTTAATGATAACCACTGAGCTAGTTGAAAATAAAATGACCTTTAAAACTACATTTAATGTTTCAGATCTTCCATCAAACAATCATCTCTGATGCATCATTACAGACGGGAGCAGAAGGTAGTGACATATATTACCACCACCACTGAGGAACAAGTGTCACATGTAGCTAAACTTTGGATTTGAACACCTGAGTCATCAGTTTCCTCAGCCTGTCTCCAGGTTCTGCAGGAGCCAGCTAATGATGTAGTCCTCTAAGCCAGGTGTCTTCTTGGAGTGAGCTCTCAGCAAATCAACATTAATGGCTTCATGGGTGTGTGATCCATCCATCCATCTATACCTTTATCAACACAATACATCCATCCTTCCAACCGCCCATTGTTTCCACTCATCTGAAGTCTGGTCCTGGAGGTTAGAGGTTCAAGTGGGAAACCCATATACTCATCTCTCCAGACACTCTTAAAGTTCCCCATGAAGCATTCCAAGAAGTTCCCATCTAGTCCTGGTTCTGGGTCGCTTAGAAAACATACGAACGTTTACTTGGAAAAGTCATCCAACACTGACCTCCTGTATCAACAAGCTGGAGATGCTGAGAGGCACCTTCTGCAGAGTAAATATTCAAAGCTCACAACCTGTTGTTGGAAGTCAAATCCTGAACGGTCACTTCAAAGACGTTCCTTGGAGCTTTGCAGATACTTGAATTGAACTGCTGTCAGGAGTCCCGTTACCATGAAGCAGGGCATGTCTGACAGAGGCTTCAGCATAAAACACCAACATACATGTCACCTCCAACATGATATCATCACTGATGACATCACACATCTCAGTTTTTCTCATTTCACTGCAGTCATTCAGTTCAGGTGTGGATTCACTCACCTCACTGTAAAACGCATGTTTTCTTCTTAGGGGTTCGGGATCCTGCAGAAAATGGGACAATCTGATTTGATGGTTTATGGGTGAATGATTATATGAACGATATTCTGTAGCTCATATCTCCTGCTCTCTGCGGAGATGTTTTTTACCTACCTGATGAATGGATCCTGGGCGTCTTCGACGACCTGTTTGGACTAGTCTTTGGATCATTCTCCGGTGTGATTCTTCTCTCTTCTGATGAAACGATGTACTCAAAGTCGGACTCTTCCAAGCTATTCAAGTCTTTGCTTGGTGCAGGATCCTCTGAGCCGAGCTGGACTGCCTTCACTCCTTTGGGACCCCGGGTTTCTCCATCTTCACCAGAATCTGCTAAGGAATCTGTAATTACTCTTTGGTTCTCCTCTGCAGTATCAGCAACAGCAGTAGTGAGAGAGGGCTTTTGTAGGTTCGAGGTCTCTGAGGGTTCTCCAGCAGGCTCAGCTGATGGTGAAGCTGCAGGAATCTCAGGTGTTTCAGATGCCTTCACAGATTGGTTGGAATTAGAGCAATTGGAGAGGGGAGTGGCAGAAATCTGGATTTCCTCCAACGGCTTTTGTGAATGGCTGGAATTTCCTGGAGCAGAGGGCGGAGCTTCTTGGATTGGGGACATTCCAGGTGTGTTCAGTGATTGGCTAGGAGCAGAGGAATCAGACAGCTCTATGGCCTCTGACCTCTGCATGGTTGCAGGGCACACTGAAAAACAATACATGATCTGATTTACAGCCAAACCCAAGAACTGCCGAAGACCGGCAATTTAAGAAGATCCGCCAGCATTTCGCATCGGAACACATTTCTCTGGAAAATCCAAAGGTCAATTCTACTAAATACCGAGGATACAGATGTGAACCTTTGACCCTGAAGAAAGTTTCAAATGAATTCTCTCTGTCATTATTCTGGGATTTAGCAAACAGAAGAAATGTTGTTAATTCTGACCTAAAACAGGAAACGTTTAGTCTGGTTTAATTTCAGACTGTGTGTAAATATCTAGTTTTAGCTCAATGTTTCCATCTTTTCTACCTGCCTTTATCTACTTTTATCTGTAATCTTTAGCTATAAAAACCTCACTGTGGCCTCTGCTGCCCCTCTCGGATCGTGGTCTGGTCCTCCTCAGGTTGTGGCCCTTCCTGATCTCAGCCAGCAGATTCTCAATGATGCAACCTTCATCCTGGTGGTTCACCTCCCTCCTGGCTGGAAAACAAACACCATTCACCTGCAGACAGGCCCTGAACTCTGATTGGTCAATGCATTATTTAAGGTGGAACTCACTGATCTTGTTAGATTCTCCTTTGAGCTTCTTCTCTTCTTCTCTTTTCTTCCTCATCTTCTCCTGCTTTCTTCGGCTTTCATTCTCCTGCCAGATGAAAATGATCCAGATGTTTTTGTTCTATGATGACTAACCAGCTGGGATAAAAAATTCCCAGGAGTCTGGAGCTCCTGTGACTTGCTGCTCACCTTGAGGGCTTGGAGGAACAGTCCTCTGAAGGTCTTGATGGTTCCAAAGAGATCGTCGAGGGAGAAGCTGCTGATGTCCTCACACAAGTAGTCGGCCAGGTCCCGCCTCCTGTCCTCCACCGAAGACATGACCGTCTGCAGCTGCTCACACGCCTGCAGGCTCTCCTAAGGGAAAAGAAAAATAGTAATGATGTGTGTTTTCACTCATTATCAGGTGAGGTGCTGATGGGGGGCGGAGCCTGCTGAATCACCTGGATGGCAGACAGGTACTGCTCCTTCACGTCCTCAGAGGAACAGGAAACTTTCTTCTCAGAGTTTTGGAGCCGTTTGGTCAGAGAATTGGCTTCAGACTGGATGGACTCCATGTTCACGCTGGAGAACCAGAAGAATTTTTAGAATGATTTTTTTAAATGGAAAATAATCACTGCTTCTAAACATCTCTGTATGGTCCATCCGTCCATCGGATGGATGGATGGATATAAGCTTCATCCTCTGAGGAAAATGAAGATGTTAATAACTGGTTCTAACCTCCATAAACAATCAAATTATAAAAATCAGAACCATCACTTTAAAAACATTTCACCTGTTAGAAACACCTAACATTAAAAGAAAGAGTTAAAAAGCAATAGAAAAGCAGCCAAATAAGACAAATTAGATTTAATAATGATCATGTCTATGGAACTTCTATGATGTCCATATTAACAACTAAGTTCTAATACTTTCAACAGCTTTCAATATTGTGTCTTTTTTTATTTTTAAATTAATAATTTTGAGATCAGAGGTCAGCAGATAGCAGTTGGTTTACCCAGCAGCCTTTTCACAGATCTGCAGGTCATCGGGCAGGTTCAGCAGGTCAGGATGGTCCTCCTCCACCTTCTGGGGATCACAGAAAAGTCAAGTTAAGTTATACACGTACCTGGCCAGCATGAGCAAAGTTTTCCCTGTTCGTACCTCCAGGATGTGGTGCAGCAGCGTGATCCTGGACTTGTTGGCTTTAGTTTCGGTCAATCGGAGCAGAGTACCGATTTTAAAACCATCGGCATTCCCAGTGTGAGTCCCCTGAAGCACAAAAACAAACAGATGGCACATGACAAAATGCCAGAAGCATCGCACCAAATCAATGCCATGAGAGGTCAAGAGTTTCTATTTTTACAGAAAACATGCGGTGGCTTTAATTCATTTTTAGTAGACAGTTGGTCATTCTTGTGGATGCCTGCTTATTCAGTCATTTTTAAAGTTCTAATGAGAAAACAGAAGATTCTTACATAGTTGAGGAAGTTTCCAACACTGAGGATGAGTTTGCAGAAGCTTGGCAGCCGAGAGCTCTCCCTTACACCTGATAACATAAAACATTATAGTTCAACACAGAAAGTGAAAAATGAAGCCTCCTCTCTGACCTCCTGCTGCTCAATCATGAACGAGTCTCCTGAGAGCTAAGATAATTAGGTTGAAAGTGCATAAACTATCTGAATCTGAGCTCTGAGGTTCTGCACGTAAACCACTAGGGGGAGTCAACTCCAACTGCAGTAATTAACCCTCTGAAGAAGACGACTTCAGGTGATGTGTATTAGTTTGTATTTTCAGTGTGTTTGTATGTTATTGTGTATATTTAGCAAGTAGATATTGTATATACAGACTTTGGCAGGCTCGGTCCAGCAGCTCAGATTTGGGCTTCAGAGTCTCCAACACACAGCTGGTCTCCTCACAGAGCAACATGCATTCGATCCTCAGCCCGTAGCTACAACACACACACACACACACACACAATAATTAGCAGGAGAAAGGTATGCGTGTGAATCATTTTATCAGTGTTTCAAGCTAAAGACAGGAGGCACTGTCCTCTCACCTGGGCACATCCAGCAGCTGCAGGTAAAACCGATCCACTGATGCCATCTTAGCTCTGTCTGCGTGATGAGACTTCAGGTTTTCTATCTGAGGATGGACAGGTGAGAAAAAAGAGGTCAGGTGATGCTGCTGGGAGGCAGATAAAAAAGCTAGGAAAAAAATCGAAGGACAGATGTAGGAAAGACACAAGGTTTCAGGAAAATGGGGGTCGGTTTGGTAGATGTGTGAGACAGATGTAAATCAAATATAGAACCAATGTAAAACACTGATGTAAGTCAGATTTAGGAAAAATTAGGATAAAAAATCACTTCCACAGGTGTGAGAACAGTGTGAATCAAAATGAAGACAGGTGTGGGACAGGTGCGAAACATTAGTATAGGTGTGGAACAAAAGGTGAACATGTCTGGGTCAACTGTGGGGTAGGTGCACAACAAGAATTGGACAGCGGCGCATTAGTGGGGGACATATGTGGAAAAAATGTTCAACAGGCATTGGGAATGGCGTAACAAAGGATTTAGGCAGATGTGGGAGATGTTTGGGAAGAATGAGGGACAGGTGTGGGGTAGGTTTTATCCCCTTACGTATTTACTGTATCTCTTAAACTGAATTTATTTCATCTGTCTCTGTCTTTTTAACTCTGACCTCATGTTTCTCTGGAAGTAGTTTGATCAGCTGTTTAAGGACTTCCACATCAAACTTGGACCGGTCTCCTTTCTGGATCAGGGACACAAAGTCCTCATGGGAACTTCAAGTGGCGCAGACCGGGGTAACATAGAGCAGAAGAAAAGATAGCATGAGCATGTTACTTTTCCAGCAAACTGATAAAGAACTTCAAACAAGCAGAACTGAAGAAAACCATGGAGGAAAACCAGGAAGTTCAAACAAAGACCGAAGGAGTACAGGTGAGGAACTCAGCTGATTTCAATTCAAAGGAGTGTTTCTATTGGCTGGAAGCTTCACCATTTGAACTGCTTGAGGAAGATGTTGAGGTTCAGGCTTTTCTTCGCATCAATGAAGGAGATCTGTAAATGCAGAGACGACAGTGGGACAACAGGTCAAATAATGTCTTCAGCACAACAAAATCTGCTAAGTGAAGTATTTATTCTTTTTGTAGTCACCTCTTTTGTCTCAGTTTTGGTTTGGGTTCTGGTTACTGTCTCAGTTGGAGGGAGACTGAAGAGCTGCTCGATGCTGCAATAATCTGGGGCCACTGAGTCTACAGATGATGACGTCCAGAGAGACTGATGTTCTGCGGACGGACAAAGATGCATGGAGTCCAGAACCTGATCCAGGTGTTAACTAGGAATTAAGGTGTGAGAATGTCTACATCCTCACCTGTCACCACTCTGGACGGGAGTTTCTGCCAGTTCAACTTCTTCATCCTGAGGGTCGGGCAGGGGGTGGGGCTTGAGTAATGGGCGGGGCTGGGATAGGAGCTACCTAAATGTTGGATTGATTTTGCTGCAATCATTTCTCCTGGAGGAGGCGGGGGCGGTGGAATCCCCATGCCTGGTAAAGGTGGAGGAGGCGGAGGAGCTCCTATACCAGGTAAAGGGGGAGGGGGAGGCGGAAGAGGGGGAGGAGCTCCTACACCAGGTAAAGGTGGTGGTGGAGGAGGGGGAGGAGCTCCTACACCAGATGAAGGTGGCGGTGGAGGAGGAGGAGGAGGAGGTGGAACCTGTTTTGGTGCTGCCGAAGCCTCCAATTGGCCAGGAGGGCAACTGGGGGGTCGAGTCTGTACCGCCCTGTCGACAGATCTAATCTTTTGATTGGATGAGACAATTTTTGGGGGGAGGAGCCTCTCCAGCAGAGAGCCATCAGGGTCTAAATCAGCTGGAAACAGATACAAACACCAGTTACATCCTCTGTAGTCACAACACATACTAATGCACAAAGACAGTTTGTGCTTTGACACGGATTCCTTAGAACCCGTCTCTGATCCAGAACCTCAAACCAGACTTACGTTCCTGGGCCAGCAGCGTGGCTCGATCAGTCAGCTTCTCCAGAGCCAACCAGACATCAGCTCTTTTTGGATCCACCATCAGCAAGGCCTGAAGGATGGAAAGCAGCTGGACTGAGGACGGCCAGCTGGATACCTGTCCACAGAGATGTTCAAAAGCACAGTTAGACAACAGAACACTAGGGTGCACCATCCACATCCAGCCCATAATCCTGCCTTGGTTCGTCACCATAACAACACCCAGGAGCATACCCTTATGGTTGCTAGGGGCTGCAAGAGTGGGCACTGCTGTTTCTTCTGTGCAGCTTTTAAAGTAGCAACTCGCAGACAACAGTTCTTCGGTTTTTACTGTCGTATTTTCTTTCATGATTGTTCTGGATGTAGCTCCATTCATCTTCCCATCAACTCTGACCAGCTTCCCTGTCTCTTTTGAAGAAAAACAGCCCCACAGCATAATGTTACCCCCACCATGTTTTATGGTGGGCATGGTGTTTTCAGGATGATGTTCATAATTACTTTGTTTGCCACACACAACATTTTATAGGTTGACCACAAAGTTACATGTTGTTCTCATCTGAACAGAAGACTTTCTTCCATAGGCTTTCTTAATATCCAACATGATTCATGGCAAACTGCAAACAGGACTTATGCCTTTCCTTCTGTGGTTGTCCTGGTGACAGGACCCCACATGAGCTGTCAATCTTGGCAGCTCCTCCACAGTTACCGTGGGCCACTTGGCTGCTTCTCTGATTAATGTTCTCCTTGTTGTCAGTTAAGGAAGACGTTCATGTCTTGGTCGGTCTGCAGTTGGTCCATCCTCTCTCCATGTTCCGATGATAAATGGAACAGAGCTCTGGGAGATGTTCTAAGCTTGGGATGTTGTTGTAGAACCCAACCCTGCTTTAAACTGAACCAGAACCTTCTCTTTGGCCTGTCTGCTGTGTTCCTTGAGAAAACTCTCCAATGTTTCTGAAGAGGAAAGGGATTATATTCATGGATATGAAGAAGATGAATGTAGTCTGGATGATGAAGACTGAGGTGAAATAGCTTTGGGGCATTGAAGAAGGTGCCAGTGGCTGGGTCAGAGCTGACCGAGGTGTAGGTGTAGGTTAGGATACAGACATGTTACCTTGGTGAATAGCGAGGTGAAGACCTCCTGGTGGCTGCTCATGTCGATCCCTCCGTACAGTCTTTCCATCTCCTCTTCATCATCAGCCATGGAGTCTTCGAATGCATCACACTGGATGTTTAGGTCCATGTCCTCCGTCTCTCTGGAGACAGACGCAGAGACGTCTCAAACTGATGGCAACATACTGATCACGGTTATCGAAGCCATGAAGAAAAACTCAGTTACCGCAGTTTGGGGAGCAGATCCAGCAGCTGCAGCCCTGAAACACAACATGTTTTATGGTCAGATAATCTGATCCTGGATCTGTTTTATATCCAAACACCTTCAAAACCGGTGGACCAGAACAAAATGCTCAAAAGTTTTAATTAAACAGTCACCTGACCCGTTTACAAACTAACCTCCGAGTCCAAGTAACCTCCCAATAAAACCACTAATATAAAAATTACCTCAGTTTATTTACCCGGTAAAACGGTCCTAAACTGTCTGGGTGGAACCAGAACAATACAGGAAGTTTATTAGAAAAAGGCATTATAATAACAATAAAACACATCCATATGAATCAATGGGAAATTGGATTTTAGGCACATTTTCCTGCAGCCTGTCTTACAAGCAGCTAAAGTAAAACACCTGAAAGACCTGCAGGTCTGGAGGACTAATGATCCAGACCAGTTTCACACATCATGAAGGCACAGTACGGGTTCTGCACTAGCTGTACATTATGTTCCAGCTTAGTGTGGCTGTTTGTGAGCATTGTAAATGAACCTTTATGACCCCATTAGTTAATAGCTTTTTAAATTCCACATTCCACCTGTTCTGTCTATAGGTTTGAAATGTCTGAACTTGTTCTGCCTCTATAGGATGATGTGCACGCTAAACAGTCTGATCTCATCACAAACCACAAGGAAAGATCTCCAGGTTGCTCTACAGTCTTAGTCAGACACAGCTGTACCCCATGCATGTGTGGGTTCTGTCCAGGTACTGCGGGTTCCTCCCATAGTCCAGCAATATGCACAGAATATGCATAACCCTGACAAGGACTGGGTGGGAACAGACGATGAACGCATGATAGATGAACTGAATCAAGCTGAACAGAACTGAACTGACCTAAACTAGACAGTACAGAACTGAACTTAATGGAACTAAATTAAATTTTGCTGCAGAGAATTAAACTTAAGTAAAAAACTGAACTGAATAACTCACATTAACTGAATTGAACGAAATGAACAAAACTTAACCGAATTAAACGGAACTGAAACAGAACTTAATTGAACTAATTTGATCTAAATTAAACAAAATTAAATTAAATTAAATTAAATTGAACAGAACTCAGCTTAACCGAAAGGAACTGAATTAAATAAAATCAGACTAAACTGTTGTACAGAACTGAACTGGATGGAAATAAATAAACTAACTAAACTTATTTAAACTGAGTTGAACAGGAATGAACTAAACAAACTAGAATACAAGAACTCTGAACTGAACTGAACTGAATCAAATCCAAGTAAACTGAACTAATCAGTCAACTGAACTGAATTAAAATGAATTAAATCAAACAAACTGCATCAAATCAGATAGAACTGAACTGAATAGAAATGGCCTCCCAAAAAGCTTCTGCAGGATTTGGTTTGTGAAGGACCTTTTTGTTCCTCAGATGATGTTCTTCACTCTGATCTTCTCTAGAACCTAATCTGTAATTTTAGGGATGTTGTTTAAATCCATATTGATCTGCCATCTTCTATTAAACTCTGCATTAAATGACCTCTTCTCATAACTAGAACATTTGAAAATAAGTCTTACGTCATGTTAAATAATTTAGGACCTCCTGCGGTCTGGTAGAGTTTTATTTTAAGGCGAAAGATTTCTGAAACTGGATGAAAGTCTTCATAGGTGTTTTCCTTCCAAACAGCTTATAGTTTTATGATGACGTGACTAGTGTCTGAACTAATCATGCCCTCCAGGGAAACCACAGTCGGGTTTAAATTAGTACCACATACTGACTGCTGGGACATGAAGCTGATTACCCATTACTGGTCCAGTAGCTACAAAGAAAATCATGTTTTTGGTAACAATCAGTCATCTTACTGAATAAACTAAATGCTCATGACACAGCTGAGGACCCATCAGACAGTGGATTTTAATCAGTGAGGGTTCTGTTGGTTTGGGTTGTACCAATGAACTCGTGTCTCATTCGGTGTCTCTTCCGCAGGTCCTCCTGTCCCAGTATGAGAACGTTGATGGTTGCCATCAGCGCCACCATGTAGGGGATGTTATCGGTGGTCTGGAGCTCGTTCATGATGACGCTGAAGCGGTACTGCTGCTTCTTCAGACTCTGAACAGAGAGACAAGAAACTCAGAGAAGGGTTTATACTGAAGAACAAACAGTTCAAGTTGAAACTCATCCAAGCCCAGATGTTCTTCAGGAGTTTCTTTCTGCTCTTACGGGTCAGAACATTTCTGGGACCAGATGACAGACAATGGATCTGATACAGATCAGTTTAATCTGCAGTAATAGCCTGATTTTACACTCTTACTGACAAAAACACAGATTCAAAGCTGATAAAAGTTAATACTGCAGCTGCACCACACTGATCCAAAAGAACATTTCTGGTAATTTACATGTTCAGAAATTTCTTTCCACCAGAAAAAATAATAGCAAAATTAGATGAACCTGATGTCACCCAGTTTTATTTTCAAATTCATCAAACTGCTGCATGTTGTTAAAAGTAACAGGAGAGCAGAATGCTGTCTGTGACACAATGTGACCAATTTGTTTCAGGACCGTGTGGTTCTGAAAGGAACTCGTTCAGTGAGTCAGTCAGGATTTTATCTGACGTTCCCATTTTTATCTGCACCAAACTTCAAAATGTTTTATTCACGGCGCCTAGATTATTTTAAAACCAGGATACAGAAATAAATGTGAATATTATGAAAAAGTTCAACATTGATTTCTCTAAATTGTCCTTAGGTGTGAATGAATGTGTGTGTGACTTTTTGTCCTGTATGTCTCTGTGTTGCCCTGCGACCTGCCCAGGGTGGATCCCCCGCAGGGTGGATCCCCCGCAGGGTGGACCCCCCGCAGGGTGGACCCCCCGCAGGGTGGATCCCCCGCAGGGTGGACCCCCCGCAGGGTGGACCCCCCGCAGGGTGGACCCCGCCTCTCACCTGTAGACTGCTGCTGTTGGAATGACGGAAAAAGTTCATTTTTTCAGTAACTTGCATCTTAACATTCAATTTTTATATCAAACCAATAAAAAGGATTTTTGCCCAGAAATGGGGTCCTACTGAACAGAATCTGATCTCAGTGGTGGGTTGGGGCTCCTTTTTCATGAATGACTGCATCTGTGCAGCGTGGCATGGATACGTTCAGCTTGTGGTTCTGCGGAGGTGTTCAGGAAGCCCAGAGTGTTTTGATGGCGCCCTCAGGCCATCTGCATTGTTGGTTCTGGTGTCTCTCATCTCCCTCTCTCCATTACACTATAGATACTCTGTGGGCTTCAGGTCAGACCAGTTTCTGGTGAATAAAGCAGGTTTTGGTACCATTGGCAGTGTGGGCAGGTACCAAGTCCTGCTGGAAAATGAAATAAACATCTTTATAAACCGTCTCAGCAGAAGGAAGCATGAAGCATGCTCTAAAATGTCCTGGTAGATGGCTGTGTTGACTGTGGACTTTAGAATACCCAGTGGACCAGACCCAGCTGATGTCATGGTACTCCAAATCATCACTGACTGTGGAAACTTCAAACTGGACTTCAAGCAACATGGGTTCTGTGCCACTCCACTCTTCCTCCAGATTCTGGGACCTTCATTTCCAAATGAATGCAAACTTTACTTTTATCTGAAAAGAGAACTTTGGACTGCTGAGGTATGGTCCAGTTCTTCTGCTTGGTCCTGGTAAGACGCTTCCGACGGTGCCTGGTTCAGGCTTGGCTTCTCACAAGGGAGAATTGGAGCCCATGTTCTGGATCTGTCTGTGTGTGGTGGATCCTGAAGCTCTGTCTGACTCCAGCTGCTGTCCACACCTGGTGAATCTTCTCCAAACCCTTAAATGGGCTTTGCTTCACAATCCTAAACCTCCTCTCCTGCATCTTCTCATGCTGCTGATAAGTCACTACAAATCCTGACAGTGTTTCTTCTTCCACAGCCAGGCTGAAAGTGATGGTTGAGGTGCAGAAACCACGCGTATTTAAAAAGAAATCAGGCGGATTATGAAGAAACCTCAGGAGCAGATGTGAAACCTGTGGAGGTATCACGGTAGTAGGAGGACCGTAATACTAAAAGGAGACAAGCTCATTGCTGACTTCTCCTCCAATAGTTTTCATCACACTGAAAAAAGCTTTTTTCAAATTTGCTGTGATCCAGTTGGAACGTTCTTGTAGATCCTGGAGAACATAGGATGGGTGGAATCTGGTGTGAAGGGGGCCTAAGTTACAGTGCATTGTGTTGAAAGAACTTTAGGACAGTAAAATTAGGCTTCAATGCTGCTGAATATAATTTTGCCCAAGATGCAGCATTGGTCTCAGGAATGAAGTACTGTATACCACCAGTCATAGTAATCAGAGCTGAACAGGGAGCTGCTGGTCTGTATCCTGGTTGTATTCTGTCCAGAAGATGTTCTATCAACTTCAGCAAAGAAAGAAAGGATCAACAGGAAATACTAGAGACACCAAAACAAACATGGAGGTAAACTAAGGAGGCAGAGAAGGAGAAGAACAATGGAGGATGTAGATAAACTGAAGGAGCTGTGGGCATGTTTGCTGTGAACCTTGTAGTTTTCGAAGGCGTCCAGGGTCAGATGACATCCCCGAGGGTCGAACAGGGCAAGCGCCGCCAGCAGCTCAAACACCTGCATCTTCACCATCACGTTGGACGTATCTAGAGCTGCAGGAGGACACATTGACAGGATGTCAGAAAGAAACTACCAAGAAGGTTGCTAAATTTTAGCTCTGATTACAGATGGATATGGTGAAGAGACCCAGCCTTTCATTGGCAAGATGACAAAGTTTATGTCTAGGAGGATGAAGATGCAGCAGCTCATCAACTGATTGTAACTCCATACCTGACACAGATAAATGTGCAGAGATGATGGAAATAATTGTGTAAATATGGAGCTTTTTAACAGGCCTGCTGGGACAGAGGAAATCCCTGATAAACACATTCTGAACAATCCTGATTTAGTATTAGGACTTTAGGACTTCAGGACCTCCAGATGGACTCAGCAAAGCCCTCACAAAAGGAGATGAGACTTACTTCTCAAAGACGATCCCTCCGCAGTGCAATTTTAATTATGTTTGTTCAAATTTAAGTAATGTAATATGAATGAATTTAGGATAAAATGTATCCATGTGTTAGTAAGTTGACAAACAGAAGCTGCTGCACTGCTGGTTTAACAAAGAGTCCAGAGAAGATACAAAAGGTAAAATTCATCCTCTCCTCCACTCTAAAGTCTTCCTGGCTTCGTTGCAAGGATCTCCATTCAAACTATGAACCTTTTTATAATAAAACACACTGATGGATGAAGAGTCAAAGTCATTAACTTTACAGCTTCTAGAGTGCCAATGTTTTCCAGCTGGACCACCCAACTGTGTCCAAGTTTTAACCATCTGATCCACTGGTGAATTTGGTCATGATGTTCAGGAACAGCCCAGGAACCATCATGGTGTACACCTGCCACAAACAGGTTCACAGGAAGCCGTTTAACATCAACATGGCCTGAGAGGGTGCTGACCAGTGAAGAAACTTCTGCTCCAAAGGAAAACCTATAAAGCTGGAATGAAATGTGCTTCAAACTAAACGTCTTCTGGAGAAACGTTTGATGACCAGATGAGACAAACACTGAGCTGTTTGACAAGAAGCACAAGAAGCAGGAGTCAAACCTAAGAACAGGCTATCAACTGTGAAGTGTGGTAGTGGCAGCATCATGATGAGGGGCCTTTTCACTGCCAGTGGTACTGGGACATCACAGCATGTGTGGGTTATTGAAAAAAGAAGATGACCTCTAAATTTTTAACCTTCACCTTTAAATCAACAGCTAGATGGTTGAAACCTGGACAGAGTTGGGACTTCCAGCTGGACAATGCAGAAGGTCATCAACTGGTTTTTGTCAGCTTAACATCAGCTTCTGGACGGGCCTTCCTGAAGCTCAAATACCCAGCCAGAAAGATGCCAGGAGGCCGTGGATGTCATTCGGTGGGTGGTTTTCTAGGGAACATTTAACCAAATACCAGTAGGGCTGCATATTTACACAAACCTGGCTAATTACAGGGTCACAGATCATCGTCCAACATCAGTGTCTGACCTCACAAATGCTGTCTTGGAATAAAAAATTCCCAAAATCAAATTTCTTAACTTTGTGGAAAGCCCTCCCAGATGAGGTGATGCAGTTATGGCTGCAAAGGATGTGTCGACATCATGTTGAACCTTCGGATTAAGAATGGGATGTCCCTGAAGTTCAAGTGTGTGTGAAGGCAGGGGAACACATACTTTTAGCAGTATACTGTTTACTAGAACCTGTATGTATAACTGGAAGTTGTTCTTTGAATGATCGTGGAAACAAATACAGCTCAAAGAATCACTAAAAGCCCAGAATGCTTTTAATATTTACCCAGTAAACTCTGAACAGAGGAGGTGGCCTCAGGTTTCATCTACCTGCAGCCCAGGTGATTTCACAACCACTTCCCGCTTGAATCATGTGACTAAAGTTTCTCATAAGTTAGTTGGTAAAAAGCTGGCAGGTTCTAACAGGATGGGTTGGAAGACCTCATGCTGACAACAAACCAAGTCCCAGAACCAGGACCACCCAAACACTCACATATGAGGGACCAAGAAAATAGGAGCAGCTCAGCAGGAGAGAAATGTGGCAGAGCTGCATTTTTAAACCATCACAGCTGCTGATTCAGACAGAGGCCAACAAGTTCAGCTTCTCCCTGCCTCCCAGATCATATCTGGAATGTTTCAGGCCAAACCTGAAAGGTGTTAAAGAGGAAAGAACCCAGCAGCTGCACACACCCTGGGCCAGGGTCCGGATGTAGCCCTCCTCGTTGTCCAGGATGAAGTGCAGCCCTGCAGATGAGTTCATGACAGTTCTGATGCAGGACACGCAGGTGAGCTGCAGCAGAGCGTCGGTAATGCGGGCGCAGCCACGGCCCGACAGGCGCTCCAATGCCTCCATCAGCAGGTCAAGACCCCGCAGTTCCAGGAACTGGATCATCCAGGCCTCGTCAATGGTCTCCAAACACCGCCTTAAACCTGAGTAGTTCACCACTGTAGGAACCTAGAGGGGACACAGTCATTAAACACTCCATCCCATCAGTATTCTGAGACTCGGGATGAAGTCGTGTTCAGCGGCCGTACCTGCAGCAGGCGGATACACAGCTCTGATGTGGCGTTTTCCAGGTTTGCCTCCAGCGAGCCGTCCGGGTCGTCACCGGGGCTTGTGGTTAGATGCTTCTTCAATGCCACCCATTTGGTTTTGAACGCCATGACGACGGGAATCTGCAGAGACCAACCAAAGTTTGTAATTGATCTGTGAGCTGAAACATCCCCAGGTGACGTCAAGGTGTGAGAAACATCCGAGAACAAAACCAGACAAAAGACAGAATAGTGAGATCTACGACAAATCATCTCAGCTCTACTGGCCTTGATGCTTAAAGCTCTGCGGGAAATAGATCTAATCTTTATTTTCTGCTGATCTTCCCTGGTTTAGCAGGTTTCATTCTTTTCATAACCCGTCTGGAACCATCAGCAGAAGTTGAATCACTGCAGACATGTGACTCTGTGGCATCTTTGTGCAGCTGGTGATGAATCTGTGGAATTCAGCTCAATGAGTCTCTTTGTTAAACTCCCAGAACTGGGCTCTGCTGCAGCTCGGTTCAAACCGAGAACAACAGCGATATAACGGTGGATAAAATGCAGGATTTAAGGCTAGTTCAGATTTATAAAGGAACTATTTTATAACAGGGAGCTCTGCGTTTCACCGTGGTGTACTGCATGTCAGCTTCTAGGCTAAACCCGGACTGATGGTGACCCAGTGTTGCTCTATCAATAATAAATCTGGGTTGTTTTTCTTGTCCTGCATTCTGAGGACTGACTGCAGGGTGTGGATATGGTGAGGATCCAGGGAGTGCTTTAGTAACATTTTAGATTAACCAAAGGAACATTGCTGTGATTAAATTAATATGTTAGAAATTATTAGTATGAAAACTAGATGATGGAGTTGGGAAACACACATTTTCCATATGAAGAAAATGAATCAACTATACTTCAAGACTTCATAAAACCCAGGAAGAACTAATCTTTGTAATGAGAGAAACCTCCATCCTGACCAGCTAAACCCACTGACTGAACTTAGGGGTAAAATGAGAGAACTGTTCTGTGCTCTGAGTACTTTGTCGATCTGAAAAGAAAAGTTTGCAGTAAAACATGAAAGAGAGGAGTCATCATGATGGGCCTGAGTGTTGCATTACTCCCACTTCCATGAAGACAACTTAATCCAGAGTGATGAACCAGCATGTTCCTTATGACACAACGATCAGCATGTTTTAGATGTTTCCCAGCTTCACCACACCCACATTCAACTTGGTTCCTCTGAATTCAGTGTGTTGGAGCAGAGAAACATCTGAACTCTTGCAGGAACCGAGACCAGATCCACTGCTGACCCAAAAGAACACAAAGACCCATATCAGATTTACTAAAAACATCTTGATGATCCTCAAGAGTTCTGGGGAAATGTGGGCTGATGAG
The DNA here is from genome assembly GCF_021462225.1 of Girardinichthys multiradiatus. Classification (NCBI taxonomy): domain Eukaryota; kingdom Metazoa; phylum Chordata; class Actinopteri; order Cyprinodontiformes; family Goodeidae; genus Girardinichthys; species Girardinichthys multiradiatus. The sequence goes on from NC_061808.1 coordinate 2,217,731, forward strand.
ACAAGAGTGGGTATGTTTGGAAGACGTGGGTCCTGTTACATCTGGAGTAAAACTAACCCAGCATTTCAGAAACAGAACATCACACCTACAGTTAAACATGGTGGTGGTGGAGTGATGGTCTGGGTCTGTCAACTTCTGATTGGTTTAAAACAATTGATGGTTTTGGAGGGGCCTAGTAAAAGTCTGGACTTAAATCTGATTTGAGATGTTGACCTTAAACAGGCTGAAAACTGTTGAAGCACCCTCCCAAGGGGTGTTCTGCGTGTTGGTTTATTCACCGTAAGCTGAAAGAATTCACAAGACATTATAATAAATCACACGGAGACAGCTGTATGTTATTCAGATACCTGGCCAGGAGAAGTTCTCGCATGTGGTAACACAACACACACCGAGACGACTTCGAAGCTTCTCACTGGGGTCCTTGGTTTTATTAAAACACACATGAAACTGGGCAACGCCCTGTTCTACAGTTTTTTCACACATATACATACTTTCCGGCTTACCATATTTAGAAAGTCATTATCCTGCTTACTTTTCCTGCACCTGTACTCTGCTTTTCTGCTAATATGAGAAGGGAGTACCAAGCCGTTAATCTTGTCCCATCCTTCCCCCACCAACAGTTCCACATTCTTTTGTGCTCCACCAACTTCAAGGCCAAACTTGTGCAATATCTATTCTGCAGGCCACAATGTTTTACACTTACATGTTATACATTTTATTTCACCCTGGTTATGAATATAATAATAATAATGCACACACATAATATATCTCCACAATTTCCCCCTTTTGAAGTCACCTATGTGACTTCAAAACCCTCCAATGTAGCCGGATTATCACGGTTCTGCAGAAAGAAAAGAGTGTGGCCAAAACCTTCATGACCAGTTATCATCAATAGCTGATGGCAGCTGCTGCAGGAAAGGGAAGAACAGCCCTTAGGATGAGGGGGTAATTACTTTTTCACACAGGGTCAGGTTGGTTAGGACCGATTGTTCCCTAAGTAAAATCATCATTTGGACTCAATTCTTTGTGTTTACTCTGGTTATCTTTGATCATCTGATGCCAACATTAGTTTCATGATCTGAAACATTAAAGTAAGGAAGAAACTGTGAAGACAGGAGGAATCTGTCAGGGGGTAAATACTTTTTCACGGGACTTTAATTCTAGCCACTTTTACTCACATGTTCAAAGATCCGAATGAAAGCATCAAGCTGACCGGACCTCTGCAGCATCTGGCCCAAACTGCTGGAATATTTAAGTTCTCCATGCAGACAGAAACTGATGCTTCAACTCAACTTTTTCAATTTCAGGCTCCAGGATTTGTTCCACTTTCATCATCCTTTTACTCTTAAATGCTCTGTCTATAACTGAATAAACTTTAATTCAGTTGTCTCCTGGTTTGTTTTATCTGACAAATTATTATCTGATATAAAATTGTTAGGTTTAACAGACCAGAAGGGACCATGAAATGCTGGTCTGATAAAAAGTGCTTTTAGAAAAACAAAGATTTGTATCCAGTCTTTATTCTGGGTTTAATCAATCAGCCAATCAGCCACTGTCCCCTTCATGGACCCTGATTGATGATTGGTTGCTCAAATCTCCCAGAAATCATGTTTTCCCCTTTTTCTTTAAATGCATCAAACATTTTTTTATTTGCTCTAGAACCAAATCAGAGGACAGGATTTCACTGATGCACTTAGTTTAAAGGTCCAGGACCTTCAGTACACTTTAATGTCTAATATGGATGGTTCTGTGCAGACAAGTTCTGTCGGTTTAGCTGCTGAATTAAAACAAAGTGTACAAAAATGAGTTTGTTTGTGTTTTGATTCTGTATCAGCCAGTAAGAATCCTGATGGTTGTGCTGGAGCGAACCTCGGGGCACCTTCATGTTTCCCTGAAAATCTGTGACAGCTCTTATTACAGGTTGGGAAACACTGAATTCCTCTGCACTGAGGCGTGTGTGTGTGTGTGTGTGTGTGTGTGTGTGTGTGTGTGTGGGGTGGAGACAGTCCTTCATACCAGACAAGGTGGAGCTCAGACCTCTGCTCTGCTTATCACAGATGGAGAAAGTCTGTTTCCTCTCCTGAAACTGGTTTTAATCCAGTTGATGATCTGTTTGTCATAAATCAGATTCAGATTCTGTTTTCTTCTCACTTTAATCTTAGCTCAGGATAAAACTTGATGAAGTGGAACTATTTTAAACATTTATTGGAGGAGATCTCAGTTCAGTGGTTTCCTTTCTGGTCATGATGTTCCACTATTATCAGGAAGCAGAGCTGGAACGGAGTCAAGGAGTGAAGCAACAAGTTAACTCTTACAGATCCTCAGAAACACAAATGGATCTAGTCAATGTCAGTGTTTTTTATAAAGCAATTTACAAAAAACACTCAGAAGTAGAAGATCCTTTCAATCTGATGAGGAGAAACCTGGAGAAACATTTGACCAACAGTCCTGTAAGGAACAGCAAGCAGTGGGGTGAAGCCAGAGCTGCAGTAAATGTTCCTAAATGTTCACTAGTTAAAATGCAGGTATTGTCACGTTTTATCCTTATGACTCAATATTCTGCTGAATAGTTTACAGTCCTGGTTTCATTGGAACGACACAAGTCAGAAAAATGATACAAAGAATGTGAAGACTAACAGAACATAAGCACTGAAAGCCACAGGTTTGATGGTTAGTTTCAGTGTGAATCGATCTGGACTTGTTTAAAAACAGAACCATGGAGGACTGGGATCTTCTCAGAACACTGAAACACATTTAGTTATGTTTCTTCCATAGTTTCCCAGGCAGCAGAATTAAAAAGCAAGAAAGAAATACAGTAGAGCATGAGTGTGAAAGGAAAATGCTTTCACAATATTTTAGAAAAATTTGGAAAGTGTTTTTTTCTAGCCCGTTACTAAAAAAATCCAGACCAAACATCTGCCTTCAGAAGTCCTCTAATGAGTCAGCAGAGTCCAGCTGTTCTGTTTCTGTCCTCAGAGGTTTGGAACCCAGCAGACAGGTCAGGGAGAAAGTTCTGGTTCAGTTTAAAGCAAAGTCAGGTTCTACAACAATATCCAAAGGTTTGAACATCTCCCAGAGCTCTGTTCAATCCATAATCTGGACATGGAGAGAGGGTGGACCTACTGCAGACCAAGACACGGACGTCTACCTTAACTCACAGGCTGGGCAAGGCCACTGCACATCACCTTGGGCACAGCACCCCCATGGTGAAACATGGTGGTGGTGGCATTATGCTGTGGGATTGGAAGCTCGATGGAGCTAAATCCAGGACAATCCTGGAAGAAAACCTGATAGAGGCTGCAAAGGTTCACCTTCCAGGAGGACAACCCCCTAAACATACAGCCAGCGATACAATGGGATAGTTTAAATGAAGCTATTTTTGTGTCGCAGAATGGCCTAGTCAAAGTCCAGAACTGCATCTAACTGAGGATCTACAGCAAGACTTGAAAACTGATGTTCACAGATGTTCTCCGTCGCCTCTGACTGAGCTACTCTGTGTTGGTTTGTCTCATTAAATCTCAATAAAATATAGTTTTAATGTGATAACCATCAACCAAACTGACGCATCTCTACTGATCTGTGTGATTCTTTACTAACATGAGTTTAAAGAAATCTGATAAAAATAGACAAACAAAGCTAAGAATGTCAGTTTTAAAGTCCATGTTTACCGAACGGGTCGGTTCATTGATCAGAGGACAGAACACAGAGTCCATGTTGGAGACCATCGAGCTGAAGCCCTAGATCCCATCCCAGAATAAAGGTCTGATCAACAACCTGGTTCTGATCACACCTGAGCAGGAGGACCTTACCTGAGCGCTCAGGTGGAGCTTCAGATCTTCCTCTAGATGCTGTCAGCTCAGCTGGCGGTTCGGCCCGGAAACCGTTAAAACGGTTAAAGTTAAAAAAAGTGCAACCAAGTCCAGAAAACAAACCGCCAGAATGTTCGATGCAAACAGATCCAACTGTCACAACAAACTGCCTCTAAAACTCCCAGTTACGTTAAACAACCGAACAGAACCGATCGGAACCGGCGGGACTCCCTACCGTGTTGATGGGAAGGTGTCTGGACTCTGTGGGTCAGGATGAAGTCTGTCTGTGGAAACGAAGCATCAGAACCACGCAGCAGTTCTCCAGCGACTCCTCCTTGTGTGGGCGTGGCCACAGGTCCACGTGTCCGCCTCCATGAGACAGAACAAAACAACTGGACCCATCATCGGTCCATCCGTGCCACCCTGCGGGACAGGGTGGCACGGATGGGGGCTGCCTGGGGGCTAAATGTGTTTTAAATCCGTTTTCACCATACTGGCTTTTACAATGTGGAACAAGCTAAAAGAGTAATGAACCGAACAAAAATATGTTTTATTAATGAATTTAATTATTGTATAATTATGGGTATCATCTCTAGAGCCACACGGTGCAGACCTCTGCCTGTTGACCAGCCTGAATGATTAACTGAACTTGACTGTAATGTTTTATCACCAGGATCAGTCTGGACTCAATGTGAATGACTCTGAATGGTTGAATTAAAGTGATTATATATTTATGAATTGGGTTTTTTTTGGAAAGTGCCTTCAGGTGCCGTTTGTTAATTGCTGCAGTGGGAAAAAACTGAACTGATTTAGAAAACCTTTATGTGTAAATGAGAAGACAAACACTACATTAATGTGATTTTGATTATGTACATAAAACACAGAACAAATGTTTCTAAAGAATAAAATAAAATAGATTTTTTTTCTTTATAAAGATCATATGAAACCTGCCAGCAAATAAAATCTTTAAACATAATTTAAAAAAACTGAAAAACAAAATACACCTGATAACAATAAATAAGCAGGTTATTTACTTAGTTAAATTCTTCTGAACGGTTTCATTTATGCCACAGAACAGTTTTGGTAAGATGATCTTTAAACACAATAACATATTTGACAATGAATAACTGGACGCAACTAGCAGACAAACAGAGTGGAATCTGCTAATGTGAATGATAGAAGCTGAACTGTTGAACTGCCAAGAAAACTGCATTTCTCAAGGCACCAAGCACTGAGGTACGGGACTTTATCACTCAACACATCATCTGGAGAGTGAACCAGTGAAACACTATTGATTCACCACGACATGTGGTCTAGACCATGATCCAGAATCCTTTCCTTTGGGTAGTGAGGGTGCAGATCTAATCAGAGCTTCAACCTACCACAACTCCTCCAAGGACATCCAGAAGGCGGCAGATCCTCTTTCAACAGGAGGACCTCTACCTGATGCAGCCTGTCCATCACCGACAGTGGTAGGACGCTCCAATAAACAGAGGTTTGTCAGAGCTTGGCTAGGTGACCTATGCCCAAAGTACATCAGATCAACAGTGAGACGATCAAAGACCCTGAATGTAGACTCCCATGTTCTATTTGAATGAAGCGACACCAGGTTAGGCTCCACGTCACTGTTAGGTCTTGACCAGTACGGAGCGCAAGGAGACATGTGAGATTACTGAATACAGAAACACAGCTGCAGTTATCAGACAGAAACTGATCACTTTATACATATTATTTCCAGTCAGGGATGTTTGGATCAGAATTAGGAGAATGAACTGACACCTCCACAGTTCAGGCTGCAACCTTTGTTTTCCTCCATGGTCCATTCTACATGAATGAAATCTAACTAAATAACACCGCAGTTATAATATAACAAAACATATGATTTACTGAATGGAACAAAAACCTGTAAAAGACATATCTTCATTCAATAAATTCTTTGTTAATCATTAAAGGCAATGAAATCCTAATAAATTAGGACTGATCAGGAGATTGAGTTTTGTTGCATCTAACTGAGGATCTACAGCAAGACTTGAAAACTGATGTTCACAGATGTTCTCCGTCGCCTCTGACTGAGCTACTCTGTGTTGGTTTGTCTCATTAAATCTCAATAAAATATAGTTTTAATGTGATAACCATCAACCAAACTGACGCATCTCTACTGATCTGTGTGATTCTTTACTAACACGAGTTTAAAGAAATCTGATAAAAATAGACAAACAAAGCTAAGAATGTCAGTTTTAAAGTCCATGTTTACCAAACGGGTCGGTTCATTGATCAGAGGACAGAACACAGAGTCCATGTTGGAGACCATCGAGCTGAAGCCCTAGATCCCATCCCAGAATAAAGGTCTGATCAACAACCTGGTTCTGATCACACCTGAGCAGGAGGACCTTACCTGAGCGCTCAGGTGGAGCTTCAGATCTTCCTCTAGATGCTGTCAGCTCAGCTGGCGGTTCGGCCCGGAAACCGTTAAAACGGTTAAAGTTAAAAAAAGTGCAACCAAGTCCAGAAAACAAACCGCCAGAATGTTTGATGCAAACAGATCCAACTGTCACAACAAACTGCCTCTAAAACTCCCAGTTACGTTAAACAACCGAACAGAACCGATCGGAACCGGCGAGACTCCCTACCGTGTTGATGGGAAGGTGTCTGGACTTTGTGGGTCAGGATGAAGTCTGTCTGTGGAAACGAAGCATCAGAACCACGCAGCAGTTCTCCAGCGACTCCTCCATGAGTGGGCGTGGCCACAGGTCCACGTGTCCGCCTCCATGAGACAGAACAAAACAACTGGACCCATCATCCGTGCCACCCTTTTGTTGCAGGTTTTTAGTTACAGACCAGATGTAGGGGTTGTGGCGTTAAAGCCAGTTTGGTTGTGGCCTTTTATGCTGAAAGCCGTCTTGATTAAATTATACAGCTGGTTAATTTCAGTAAGCAAAGGAAGCTGTTCATGAGCCTAAAGTTAGATGATCTGGGTCATGACCTTTCAACTGATGTAATCAACACGTTTAGATCGTGGAACATAGGATGATCTGAAAGGGGTTTGAGATCGAACTTTTCATCAGTAAACCCTCCAGGTGGGTCTCTCATGAAACAAAGGATGGACATCTGGAAAAGCACTTCATACCTATTATTAGGCACAGTGGAGGATCAGTGATGCTGTGGGCCTGTTTGTCCTGTTAGCAAAGGAGGGCTGTGCAAAGTTTTAGCAGGGGTGCTAATGTGAGTTTGGTGATTTTATAAAAACACATGTTTTTCATTCCCATAAATAAATTTCAAATGATGAATTTCTGTAAAATGCCCACTTTTATTTTATCCTTCTGTAATGTTCATGATGTAGAGAAACTGGCCTCATTAAGCACCGGATGTTTCTTCCACAATAATTTACATTTTGACTCAGGTTGTTCTCTGCAGCCATCCACCTAAAACTCGAATTTAATGGTCATTTCTTTTATTTTTATTTTCCAGCTCTTTGACTTGAAATCAGTAATATTATCCTGCTCTTCTTCGACCTCGATTAATGGTAACTATGGTACTTCAAGCCTTGGAGCTTTTAAAAGGGACATAATCTAGTTTTCATAACTCGACTTTTTTGGTTTCTCTGACTGTTTCAAGATCTGATCTTTCTTCTCCTCGTTTTAGGAGAAAGTAAACCATGAAACAAAACAATGATTGGTCACCAATAATTTGCTGGAAGACAATTAGAGCTGAAACCCCCAAATGTTGAACATAAGAGAAGAGTTTTAGAAATTAAAGTACATTTAACAAAGAAACTCTTCAGTGCAGCAGACAGTTGGTCTACTTCTGAGTCTCGCAGGTTGTTGTCACTCAGGTCCAGATTTACAACATCGGGAGCTTAAAGCAAGTCTCTCTGTGATCAGGAAACCTGAGGTTGGAGTTAGAAATATGTCATCAACATTTCAAAAGGTAAATATTACAGATGTTGAACATATGGACTAATATAAATAGTATTTAACTGATCAACCAAGGTAGTTTGGACTCTGCAAGCCAACAGCCACCTTACAACTAAAGCAGGGAGAAGAGACATCTTTTAGTGGATCTCCTTGGAAACCATGGTGATGGGTAAATGATGACCAACCTCCTGCTAACCTTCTGTCAAACAGCTGGTGTGCATTTCTTTACTGGTCTGTGAATCATGTCTTCCTTAATTGATCAGTTGTTCTTGCCGTTAAACCTCCCGTAAAAGTTAGAGGTCTTTGTTCATCCCAGTGAAACTTCCTGCTCTGAAGCAGAAGCTGCAACCACCTCAGTCGGAGAACGAGGGAAACCTTGGTGTCCAGCTTACTGTTTTACTGTAGGCATAAAAAGACATGCAGTGAATCTGTAAGTCAGAGCTGACAGATCCTTAACAGTCCTTTGATAATCTTATTCCACCAATCATTTAAATCTTCAGCTAATCTCCAGAAATACAGCTCGATGTTGTCTGTTTTACAAACATATGTCACAAATAAAGAGAAGAAACTCACCAAGCTTTGCTTTCTTCTGTTTAATGTTGTTGGCATCATCACAGATAAAAAGTATGTACATAATCATAATCATTGTGATCCTCTAACATTCATATGTTAATAGAAACGTTTCTATTTACACAAGATCCAATAAATACGAGGAGGAAGAAGAGCGCACAGACTGAGTGACGAAGAGGATGGACCGGAGGTCAGCAGAGGTCACAGGTTCCAACCTGCCCCCGTGCCTCTGAGCAAGGACGTGATGTTTGAGTGCAGGGGGAATAAAACATGACTCATTAAATAAAATGTTGAAAAAGACTTGGAATAAAATCACAAAAAGGCACAACATTAAAAAATGATCTGTATGTGAAACAATAAGGTTAGATCAGAAGTAACATGCTAACGGAGGAAAACAATAATTTATCTTAATTAAATAGAATAAATTTAAATATTTTTACTCTTGAAATATTCCATTTTTTACTGTCCTAGTTAAATCATCCATAAACTAATTTATTGCCTGCAGCCCAGATTTTAACAGTAAAATTTTATATCTGCTCTTTTTGATTTTCAGTCACATTATTCGTCATCAGTATCTAGGTCAACAATGTTGACCTTTTATTTAAAGCATAAATCAAGCATGCAGTCTACAAGAATACATTTATGATGGGTCAGAATTATACATACAGGCTCAGGTATACATCCATACACCCCAATAATGTCTGGTTAAATGTCTCTTAGGTATTTCCACCTCAGCCACAATTTCTGTAGCCATCATAGAGCTTCTGGCTGATTTCTGACTGGCATGTTTTGAGCAAGTTCACAAGGGGTCACGCAGGGTTGAGGTCAGATCTTTGTGAAGGTCATTCCAGCTTAATGCTTTATCCATTAAAAACCAGTTCTGATGTTTGTTAGCAATCATTGTCCTACTGGAACAACCAGCTGTGTCCAAGATGAAACTGATCAGGATGTGAAGCTTCAACCACAAATCTGCCCACAAGGACCAGCCAAATGTCTGCTGGAGGAAGATTTTCTGGTCAAGACAGAGCTCAGTCTATGTTTGGAGTCAAGGCGAACACTGAACCTGATGTTGAGCATAGTGGTGGTAGCATCATGCTGAGGGTTTTGCAGAAGAATGTACAAGAACCACCTATTAGTTCACTTCACCCCAAATCCAACGCTGGATGGTTGAAACCTGGAGACAGCTGGGCGTTCGGACCAGATAAGGATCCCAAAGCAAACATCCAAACTGGTTCTGGGACAGAATTAAGCTAACACTAAACAGCCAAAGCTCCAACCTAAACCATATTGGAAATGTGTGGACTATGCTTCAAAGCTTGAGCCCGTTCCAGAAAACAAACCAGTTTAAATAAACTCTTCCAACACCGCCAAGTCAAATGTCCAGCTGGAATGATGCCACAGGTTGGTTTCATAATCATTCCAGCCTGGAAAAACAACGGCTCAATCAAATCATTAAAAGCCCAAATTATTACGACATTCACCCCAAAGACGAGTGGATTTAAACCTGGATCCAGAACCTTCTGGGTTTTTAGGAAACGCAGCAATTAATTATTTTTATTGGAGAAAGTTTGTTTAATTTTAGGATTTTTCTCAGCACCAAGCGCTGAATCAGAGACGCTGAACAATAAACCTGCTGCTGCAAACCAGCTGTCAACAAGCTTCATGCAGTTGCTATAGCAACATGAAACAGGACCCTAAATGGCTGTTTTTTACTCGTCTTGAAATGACAGACAGCGTTCCCGTCTGTCCTGAAACGTCCCGCTGATGACAAAATTATTCTCTTTCACTCCAACTCCGCTGCTCTGAAACACTGCGACTCTGCGTGAAAGTCCGGTCCGGCCTAGTGGTTAGTCCTCTCATCCCGTCATTAAGGAGAACCAGAACGACCCGTTTCACAGGTTCAACATAATCATTTCTCTCAGCGCAGAAAATGTCCAACAGGACAAATGGTTAAAAAAAGGTGCTTTTAATCAAATCTGCTCTTGATGCTTGGAGGAGGACACTTACAGGAACGAGCCTGAAACCTCATGAAACATTTAAAATTATGGATCTTCCAGACTTTAAACGAATGAACTTGTATGTTCACCTTGTCACAGTGTAGCAGCGAGAAATTTGTTGCCGTGCATCATTTGGCTTAAAGAGTCTCAGAGTTCCCGTTGGTCTTCAAACTGTTGGTAAACTTGGAATGCTTCAGGTCTCCTAGCATTTGCTTTGAAACTTTTCTCTCAGGTTTTTCACGATGTTCTTCTGACCGCTCTCCACCTTCTGTCCAGAGCCTGATCTCGTTTTCTGGGACTCGTGCTGTTCTAAAGAAGCGCCTGGCGTCTTGATGGACTCGTGAGGCTTCGTTGGTTCATTTTTAGTCTTCGCTTCCTCCCTCTGTTTGTAGTCGTCGGACTCCTGGTAGGCTCGGCAGCGTTCGATGACGGCCATGATGGAGATCTTCTCCCTGCTGGTTGGTGAACGGATCTGGACGTATCCATCGTCATCTTCCCCAGTGGATTTATTGGCTTTTTTATCATGCTCTGGAAGCTTCTCCATGATTATGATCTTGTGTTCTGGGTCATCAGTGAGCGGTGCCTCACCTGCGATGTAGTAACCATCCTCTATGTCGTTGCTGGCCTGGTTCTGAAGCCTCTGCAGCTCACTCATTTGGGGCAAACTCAGCCGAGGGTCCAGAGAATTGGCTCTCTGAAGCCGTTTGGAGCGTTCCTCCTTGCCAGCGGCGCGGCTGCCTCGAGACTTGCGTAAAGAAACTCCGCTGGAACCTTCGTCAGAGTGGAGATGGCTGGAAGACCCGCTAGAATGCCTCCTGAGACCCCCAACCAACATGCGCTCCGGGATGGTGGAGCTGCGGCTCATAGGACTCTTCAGGGATCGGCCGCTGTTGGAGTATCTGGAGCGAAGTTCCCGAACATCAGGCCAGCTGAAGCCCTCGATGGGGGGAAGAGGGCTGAGAGGGCTGCGGGAGGAAGGCTGGCCTGGTGACCTGCAGGCGGTCGGGGACTGGACGGGGTCCACCGGGCTCAGAGGCAGAGATGTAGACGGGCTTTTAGAAACCAGCGGCAGAGTCAGGTTGGGTTTACCTGCAGAGAAGGGATCAAGACACGAGTTTACAGCACAGATCTAGTAGAAGAAACAATGATCTATTCAAAGACAGGACAGGAAATCAGTTACCGTGAAGCTTGAACTGCTTAAGACAGAATCAGAGGAAACATGATCACTCTCCAAAATGGGAAAGACATGAGAACAGATGTGTGTTGCTCTTCATAAGTCAGTAAATGGCTACAAGAAAACAGTCCCTGGTCTGAACTCGTCCACATCTCCAGTAGGAGCGATTGTAAACCAGTTTAAACCAACTGGTAACTGAGAGAAACAGGTTCATCTTCCACCACACAGGGAGGAGGATGGCGACGGAGGTAGAAACATCTCCAAAGTTCTCTCCAATGAGAACTGCAGCAAAGAGGACCATCTTAGGGGGGGGTCACCAGGTCTCCATGACAACCATCAGACTGTATTTATGTACCAGGTGGTTATTTGGGAGGCATGTTAGGCATGTCCTACCATCACAAACATAAACTCTACTGGGACTTTTAACTGGAACTTTGAGCTTTGGTCAATGGAGACTCAGGCTGACCTTCTCAGCAGAAAACAGTCCAGGTGGGTCTGCTGTGAAACAGAGGATGGATGGCAGCACCTCATGTCCCATTGTTAGGTATGGTGGTGGTTCTGTGATGCTTTTGGACTGTTGTTTTTTTTGAAACACCAACAATGTCTTTAGGTCTTTCAGCAGGATAAAGATCTAAAACGTATGATCACTAAATCAACCTTCTTCCATGGCCGTTCCAGCCCCAGACCTAAACATGACAGGAAACCTGTGGACCTGTGGCTGAAGAGAGGAGAACATGGTTCTCGTTCTCTATGTGATCCAGTATGTTACAGGAGAATACAGCATTGCTGTCCTGGTGGTGATGGTTATACAATGTATCACCAGCAGAGGGGTCCTTTAAAATGTCCCTGGCTATTAAATCATGTTAACATGATGAAGAAGGAGGTAAATGACGCAGCGTACCTGAACTCTCCTTCTCCTCCACCACACAGGCCAGACTCTTGCTGGACAGACCAGCCGGACCTCGCTGTCTGACCACAGGACTTGTGGATCTGATCTGTTGGCTGTACCGACGAGCCAGAAGGAGGACTTTGCTCTCGGCCCGGTTCACCTCGTCCGTTTGTTCCGAGTCCTCTGCTGGTTTTTCGCCGCTGGCCTCTGCCTTCAGCTGCGCCACCCGAGGAACCGTGGCTCTGAGGGTCATGGTTTCTTCCCCGAAACATCTCAGGGTGTTTGTCTGACCTCCGGTCTGACTAAGCCTTGAGGTTTTGGTCTTTGGGGGTGAGGGACTTGTGGAGTCCTCTGTGATGGTGCTGAGGTCAGAGGCTCCACACTCTGGGTCACAGGTCTTGGCCCAGGTAAAGCTGGTGATGCTAGCAGCTCTGGAGGGTTCTGGAGAACCTCTGGATCGATTTGATTCTCTGTCTTCACTCTGGGATCTGGACATCTGTCGCTCCATTCCCTGCCAGACCTTAATCATCTCAGATGATGGTCTGAACTCTTCCTCTGACAGATCGTCGTATGTGCTTTGAGACCTGGAGCTGCGCTGTTCTTCAAAGTCATTGCTCAACTCATCAGACTTCAAAGAGTCCAAGGAATGACTAGAAACCATGTGACCCTTGCTCTCTGTATGTGGAGCTGGGTGAAGATCTGTGGAGAGAGGATTGGACTGGACCGTCTCATCTCGCGGGATGCTGTTGAAGCGGCTGACGGAGCTCCGGACCAACCCTGACGGGATGTACGTCAGACTCTCCCTGCGTCGAAGGCCGAACGCGCCGTCTTGGTTTCCAGCTTTCTCGTAGTAATTCTTGATTTTCCCGATGAGCAGCTGGTCCTGCTTGGACAGGGTGGAGTCCCGCCTTCGCCGAAGGCTTCGGTCTGGATCAAAGAGGCTGTCATCTCGGGGGGACAGCAGACTGAAGTCTGCTCCACAGGGAGCCTCTGGAGGATCAGAAGAGTTGCTGTTGAGCCGCAGCGGTCGGTCGGCCGACTCGGACCTGAGGCTGAGCATGCTGCCGGTCCTGCTGGGTAAACGAGGAGAAGGACATCCGAGGGAGCGGGCGTCGTCCTGGGCCAGGCTGCCTCTCTTCATGGTGTTGGAGAAGTGCTGAGCGATGGCGCTGGCCTTGTCCAGGACAGAGGATGGGAGAATACTGGGAGAACTGGACTCCTTATCTGCCGCTTCCCTCTCATCCTCCTCTTCCTCAGAGGACTCGCCACTGCTCAGGGTCTTTGCGTCAGAATTGACTGTGGCAGAAGATGGCAATTCAACATGGTCTGGTTCTTCATCAGGCTTCAGATCTTCTGACATTTGAGAGGTCTCTGGGATCATGGAAGGAGCAGGATCAGAGGACGGTTCTGGTTCTGGTTCTTTTGTTTTTTCCAATGGTGTCTCCAGAGGCAAATTATGTGTGGACTGCTATAAAAAAAGATAAAGATATGGGTGAAAACATAAGAACCTACACATACCAGCTAGAACATGATAATCTGCTGGAGCTGCTACCAGTTGCCTGATGCCTGGACCAAACTCTAGATCAGTGGTACCCGGCACCATAAAGAACCCTCAGTTCAGTTAAAACAAAGCAACCTTCTCAAAACAGTAAACGAGTCTCTCAGAATGATGTTTGTGGTGTTCCAAGTCATTGAGGGCTGATAATTTGGGTCTCTGATCTTTTAATTCACCGAGTCTTTGCACCAAGTTCTCCACAACGACTTAAAAACACCTCAATTAACTGTTTTATATTCAGGAAACACAGAAGCAGACAGTCAAAGTATTCTTCTTAGATCCAGAATAGATCCAGAACATTGAAATGAAGATGATCTTAAGCTGTTACCTGCGAAGGTGTTGGTTCCGGTCCATTCAGCTCATCTTCAGAATGCTGTCCATTTTCTTTGATTGAGATGATGCCACCTTGCTCTGCATCCTTCAGAGAAGAAAATGAATCATTGGGACTGAAAAAAACTTTATCGAGATCATTTATGTAACAGGTAATCACTTACTAATAAAACGTTCATATTTTAAAGGGCTAGTTCACTCAAAGAACATCTGCAGACTTTTCCCTCAGAGACGGAGATTAGTTTTATAGCCTTTTTTAGGAAAATATATTTCAGCTCCATGTTTTTAAACTACGCAGACGTCACAGGGCTTTGTTGCATGAAGTGGCCCTTTCTTATAGATAGAAATCATTTTAAAGCTGTGTTAAACAAGCGTTCAGGGTGGAGCTTTGCACACAGCAATAAAAAACATGCAAGAAAAATAAATGCATAAAATTAATAGGAGTAAAGAGAAAGAAGCAGCAAACACAGAACGTAACCCTTCAATACTTTGCATTCAGAAAAGCTCTAAAGTCAGGCTGAAGCTGGAGGGCAAAAAGAGGCTGAGAGCAGAAATTGGACATTTAGGCAGAGTTTACCACAAAGACTGGAAGCTGTAAACATATTAATACCATCCATTCATCACTGGTTGGTAATGGGGGGCTGGTTCCTAGACCAGGGCTAAACTGGTAAGAAGACCCAGAGGAGGCTTGATTGGGTTTTTCTTGTGGTTCTGGGGACTGATGAGCTTTTTTAGTCAAGTCCTTTAAGATGAAAACGTTTTATTTTCCTTCATCAACAAATGATTTGATTTGTGGAAAACCGCAAGGTCTCTAGGAAGCAAACCTGAGGAACTCCACAGTAGTTACTCTGGCCTACATGTGGCTGACTTTTAACATTCCTAGTTTCATTTCATTTTTACTGTCTGTTCCTTCAGCAATGAAACCTTGCCACAAGTCACTTCAGTTTTATGTTGTTAGGTTTAGCCTATGATCAGTTTCTAGACTTCATGTTGTGACTCTGTGATTAAAGCAGAAAACGGAGCCAGAAAAGTCCAAATTAAATCTTGAGTCTTTAAGAAGCAAGCACAGGTCTAAAATGTTTGAGGGGCAAGTCCAAGTCACATCTCAAGTCTGCGAGGGGAAGGTCAAATTCAGGTTTCTAGTCTCTGGGGAGAAAAGATCAAGTCTTTGAATGACAAGTTAAATTCAAGCTTTGAGTTTCAGAGAGACAAGTCTAACTCAAGGTTCAAATGTTTGAAGGACAAGTCCAAGTCAAGTTTCTGAAGAGTAAACTGAATATTCTTTCTTCATAAACGTCTTACTTTTACTCTCTGAGATAAAGATTGTTCGCGAAATGAGTTCGAAACCATAAGTCTGAGTCAAACACTCAGTTTGTTTAAAGGGATCTCCATGTCTCTAGTCCGAGTGTTGCTGAAAGCTAAACAGTAACCGCTTGTCCTGGTCACATCTGGATCAGGTCGTCACCCAGGAGGCATTTCTTCTCTACTTAACACAAGACCTCACAGAGTTTGCATGAGGTTTCATTACGACATAGTAATAAATAGTAGGAATACTTGAGTCTCTTCTGGAAAGCTAGAGAGAAGGCCAACCTGACAATATTTCCAGACTTTGTTGTGAGCTAAAACGATCCTGAAAAGGATTCCCATGCTCTCATCATGGACTTAAAAGTCATATCTGGGACCCAAACAACATCGAAAGGAAAGACTTTTGACATATTTCCATGTCATTCTGATAGGAATGCAGAATAAGATTACATAAAAAAAAGAGTGAAAAATATGACTCCTTGATGTTGTATGATCTGATCGATGATGCTTCAAGTCCATGATAAGAGCAGGTTAAACTGTTCCTTCAGTTAACATGTCTGGGGTTTACAGACGTTAATAATCTCCATGCTTCAGAGTGTTTAAGCAACAACATGCAGGTTGCCTGCTGTTAGTTCCACACAGAAAACCCATGCAGCGGTTACTGAGGGGCAGCTGGAGTTATCGCAGTGGTCCGTTTAGAGGGTTACAGAGCTGCTGCAGGCGGAGCTGGGGCACCATGAGGACCAGGCTGGCAGCAGAAAGCCTCACCGTCCTAGCAGAGGAAAGGAAGGCCTGGACACTGTAGTGCCAGCAGGAGATGGCAGCCAGCACAGAGCTGGCAAAGTCCTCTACCTGCTCATCCGCTATGAGAAACTCATCCAGTCGCCCTGTCTCTGCCTCCAGTTCTTCTTCGCTGCAAACCAGTCTCTCCAGAGAGCAACCCCTGCTGGTGAAATCCTCCTCGTGGACGAGCACATCAACATCTGACTCTCCCAGACTGCTGGATCCCAGCGTGCTGCTGCTGATGGCGCCCTGCAGCGAGCGCCTGTCATCCAGTGACAGGTCCTCGCTGTTCGCGTGCTGCAGGATGTCACACACAGCTCATCCTGCTGCCCTCTATGACCAACATGCTACCTAACATCTGTCTATTCACTGCCTCATAACCACTGACAGGTGCCTCCACAGAGCCATGTAAATGGTTGATGGATCGGTTTCTTACCTCCAGAGGCGCTGAGATGTCAGCAGGGAGGCAGCAGCAGCAGGGGAGCGGACATTTTGATTGGTTGGAAAGAGAAGGCAGATGTTAGAATCACAAGACTGCTGAAAAACTACACGCAGCTTTTAATAAAGTCAACACACCACATATGTATGCATTTACCTCCAGATGTTCAAGGGTTTAGCTCCAACCAATCAGTAACAGCATCACTAACGTGTTCAAAAAGGACCAGCTGCTGTCATGCTTCAGCAATTAATGAATGTTTCAGCTTCTGACCCACAGAAGCTGCTGATTGACTGACATCTGGGGTCTTCCAGACGCACTGGGAAAATGACTTTACTCTGGAGCTAATAATCATGAGCTAAACCAGGAAGCAGGAATGTTTCTACAGCAGCAATGCTTCCCAATAAGAAACTAACCCACTGCCAATAAGGCAATAAGGTTAGTTAATCCTGTTATTCATCATCTTTTAATTGTGTCCACAGGGAGGACTTAAGGAGTAAAATTAGCTGCCAGAACAGTTTAAACATCATCCAGTTTGACTAACAGGATGTGAACAGAAGCAGGAAGAACAGGTTGTTATTTGGGAAGATTTTCCAGGATTATGATGCTCGTCTATACAGGCAGATGTCAAGAGTTTAAGATAAATGGCATTTTTACCTTTAGTCCTCTTAAGCATTTGTTTGGTTGGCTCTGAAGAAGAAACAGAAGAGTTGTGTGTGTATAATAAGACACTCAATAACTCGAAATGATCAGATATCAGGTGAATGTGGTTGAAGTGAACACCTGACTGTCTGCGGCCCTGACGAGCCTCTCGAGGAAACTCCTCTGTCACCGCTTTCTTCAGCCGCTCGGGGCTGTAACGATACCTGGGAGGACCTGCAGGACAATAACACCATCATAAAGATTTAGAACATCTCCACAGCTTCAAGAGGAAAAGCAGAAGAGAGTCATCCTCACAGATGGAATCCATTTCCAGAATGGCTTCTTTAGCCTGAAACACACAAAGCAAGCAGGTTCTGTTACTGTGCTCTGAGCTGGTTTTTGCTGGTATTACTGGTGTGTAAGGGCGTCACTGGTGTCCAACCTTCTGTGGGATGGCTGCTGGGTGGTTTTCCAAAATGATGCGTTTGATGTGATGAGCCCAAAGCTTCTTCTCCTCCACCGTCTTTGCCTAAGACACGAAACGAGTCCAAGTGAAGGGAGACGACAACAGATGACAGAGGCAGTGGGACATCAGCCACAGCTTCACCTTCACCACTTCTTCTTAGATGAAGGGATTAAGTTTGGGTTGCATTTTTTATTTTTTAAACTAAATCCTAAATCTAAGCCTGCTTTCTAGTCAGGGTTCTTGGACAAACCGCAGCACTGAGACTGCATTGGGAAAGGTTTAAACGTTCTTTGCTGGTAATACTGGATCTCAGAGCTGTGAGAGTCACAGATTGTTTGGAAGGGAGGAAAATGGATTCATGTCTTATGTTGTAGACCCAGACTCCTTTGGATCATTTGGAAAGTATAAAGCAACAATCACATTAGGGTTCCTCAAGGCTCTGTTCTTAGGTAACTTTATTTTGTAAAAATATTTTTGTAACTCAGGACTGAAAACTTTACCGTTTACTGCAGCTTTCTCATAAAGGTCAAATGTCATCTGTTCATTCCCATCATGTCTTTTTATTTTCATTTGCATTTTAAAGTTTCTTTCTTTCTCTCGTTCTTTCTTATGCTTAAATCGCATTCTTATTCTTCCAACATATTTTGTATGTTTCATGTAATTTTCTACATTCTCCTCCATTGTTTCCCTGTAAAGCACTTTAAGGGTGTGTTCACACCAGGAAAGTCCTTTGGTCCGCTTGTTTGGTCCGGACCAAAAGCAAACTTTATTTTTTTCATTTGGTGCGGTTTGTTTTCACATTGTACTTTGACGATCATTGTTCCCATTGGACAGAAATGACGGGGGCGGGACAGAACACAGACCCGGACATTGAGGAAAACATCTGTAGACGTTCTGCGTTCAGCTCCTCTGTTCTGCATATTTATGCCGTTATTAAAGCTGTAATATTATTGTGAGGCTGAAGAGCAGCTCATTCAACACAGACTTTGAGACGTTCCATTTATAATGTTGGAAACCCGTCGGAGAACGCGTGCTGAACGCCGACGTTCTCTACGTACAACAAGCCAGTAGCGTTGCTAAGCAACAGACAGCTTATCAGGTAGGATTACCTTACAACACACACCTTTGCTAGCGGCTACGGTGGCTTTTTATGTCCAAAGAGACGTACGCTTTTTGTAGTTGGTTCGGATCGGGGCTGGTTTGTATTCAGACCATAAGCGAACCGCACCAGAGTCCGTTTGGAAGCGGATCGAGACCACCTCAAAAAGTGGGTCTTGGTCCGGTTGTTTGGTCCGGACCAGGGTTCACTTGAGTGCATTCTCACCTGCACAAAAGGTCCGGACCAAGGAGGGAAACGAACTCTGGTCCGTTTAAAGCGGACCAAAAGTGGAAAGGTGAATACACCCTAAATCAGTGTGTATAAGAATGGTGCTACACACCACTGAACCTCCCTGTAATAACCAGTCGCTCCCAGTCTTTGTGCTGGGATGTGGTGGTGGCTCACCTGCACAGTATGAGGCTGTTTGAGGTGTTTGTAATGGCTCACGCTGAAGCTCAGAGAGTCTTTGGCGCTCTCGATCAGCAGCAATGTGGAGGACTGGAGAAAAACAGACAGAGAAGCATCAGAGCGAAGCCAGTTGTTGCTCATTAGAGCCTGTTTGTTGGTCGGTTTGCTCACAGAGATGTGCGTCTTGTAGACGTAGTGCTCTCCACGCCGTTTGGTGATGAGCAGCATGCGGTCGAACAGGAAGAGGGTCCTCTCGTGTCTGGCCCGTGGAACCTTGAAGCTTCCTTCCAGGACCAGTTCACCATAGGTGGTGAGGTCCTGACCTTTCCAGTTCAGCAGCAGAGACTGGACCTCCTGAAAAGAGATCAACAGCCTGGTTTCTACCTGCTTTCACTATAACTTTAATGTATATGTGCATCTCAAAAAATCTGAATATCATCAAAAAGTCAATTCATTTCAGTAATTCAGTTCATCAAAGTAAAAATCAAATGTTATCTGCATTTATTACACACAAAGAGTTTATATCAGTGGACCAATAAAAAAAGATCTTTAATTCAGAAATGTTCTGTTCTGGTCACATTGAGAAGAATGTTGTCCTCCACTAAGACGGTAAGCCACAAAAGGTCATTGCTAAAGAAGTTGGCTGTTAAGAATGCTGTATTCAAGTATGTTAATGGAAAGTTGAGTGGAAGGAAAAAGTGCAGAAAAATTAGGGCTCTTCATGCTTCTCTCTGCTGACACGTTTTATGGAGATACTGATTTAATATTTTAGCAGAACTTGGTACCGACCCATACTGTCATACGTACCAATAACTGCTTGTATTGAACTTGGTATCAACAGCATACTGGCCTGAACAACCTAAACGTTATGGTGGGCTTCCTACCTCAACCAAACCACAGGCTGATCTCCTCCATGCCATGCTTCACTGTTGCAGTAATTCATACAAATGGAGCCCGGAACATGTACTGACTGCAGATACGGTACAGTACATGGACATACTGTTCAGTAGGACCACATTTCTGGATTAGAACTCATTTTTAGTCTGATACAAAATTCTAATACTTGGAGAAACTGAATTTTGGGTTTTCATCAGCAATAAGCCAGAATCATCAAAATGAACAGAAATAAATGAAATATTTTAGTGTGTTTTACATATTTTACCTATACAGTATAAGAGTTTCCCTTTTTGAATTGAAATACTGAAATAATGAATATTTTCGTTAATGTTGAAATTTAATGTGATGCACCTGTATAATAATCCCATAGCAGTTCATAGATATTAAATTAAGACTGAAGAGAAATGTGGAAATTATTCAAGAGCAGTATGAAATCTCTGTCACTGTTAGATGTTTGGTTAGAAGAAATGAATCAGGATGTTGCATCAAAAGCCCAGCTGATGTAACGTGACAGAAGACTGTAAATATAACAAAAACAAGCAGCTGTTGGTGACCTGCAGTCGGACGGCGTGCTCGTGTTTCCTCTTCATGTCGTTGATGTACCACGCCACCCCCGTCATGGTGTAGATGGCCTCCTCCACCACCTCATAACCCTCCTCCTCTGGGTCAAAGTGCTTTGCAATCTCCTGAACATCATCACAGTAGGGGGGCAATCAGGTGAGAAACATCTGTTTTTATGCAGATGATGGTTTCCTCTTTCAAGATCAAGGATTTATTTTCAAATAAAAACTGTAAATTTTACACATAAATTATTTTAATGTCTGTTATGATGTTTCTTCTGTCCTGAAATTAACTTTCAGTATTTATGATCCAACTATCAAACCCAGTCCAGGGTTCCTACAGCCTTCAAGTCACAATTCAGAACTTTTCCATACTTGGATATAAAGAGATCTGTGACCATTTTCAGATGGATGGATGGATTCAGGGTTGGGTGGATGTTTAGATGGATGTTTAGATGGATGGATGTTTAGATGGATGGATGTTTGGATGGATGGATGGATGTTTAGATGGATGGATGTTTGGATGGATGGATGTTTGGATGGATGGATGTTTGGATGGATGGATGTTTGGATGGATGGATGTTTGGATGGATGGATGTTTGGATGGATGGATGGATGTTTAGATGGATGGATGTTTGGATGGATGGATGGATGTTTAGATGGATGGATGTTTGGATGGATGGATGTTTGGATGGATGGATGTTTGGATGGATGGATGGATGTTTAGATGGATGGATGTTTGGATGGATGGATGGATGTTTAGATGGATGGATGTTTGGATGGATGGATGTTTGGATGGATGGATGGATGTTTAGATGGATGGATGTTTGGATGGATGGATGGATGTTTGGATGGATGTTTAGATGGATGTTTAGATGGATGTTTAGATGGATGGATGGATGTTTAGATGGATGGATGTTTAGATGGATGGATGGATGTTTAGATGGATGGATGTTTAGATGGATGGATGGATGTTTAGATGGATGTTTAGATGGATGGATGTTTAGATGGATGTTTAGATGGATGGATGGATGTTTAGATGGATGGATGGATGTTTAGATGGATGGATGTTTAGATGGATGTTTAGATGGATGGATGGATGTTTAGATGGATGGATGTTTGGATGGATGGATGGATGTTTAGATGGATGTTTAGATGGATGGATGTTTGGATGGATGTTTAGATGGATGTTTAGATGGATGTTTAGATGGATGGATGTTTAGAAGGATGGATGGATGTTTAGATGGATGGATGTTTAGATGGATGGATGGATGGATGTTTAGATGGATGTTTAGATGGATGGATGTTTGGATGGATGGATGGATGTTTAGATGGATGGATGTTTGGATGGATGGATGTTTAGATGGATGGATGTTTGGATGGATGTTTAGATGGATGGATGTTTAGATGGATGTTTAGATGGATGGATGTTTAGATGGATGTTTAGATGGATGTTTAGATGGATGTTTAGATGGATGGATGTTTAGATGGATGTTTAGATGGATGTTTAGATGGATGTTTGGATGGATGGATGGATGTTTAGATGGATGGATGTTTGGATGGATGGATGTTTGGATGGATGTTTAGATGGATGTTTAGATGGATGTTTAGATGGATGTTTGGATGGATGGATGGATGTTTAGATGGATGGATGTTTGGATGGATGGATGTTTGGATGGATGGATGGATGTTTAGATGGATGGATGTTTGGATGGATGGATGGATGGATGTTTGGATGGATGTTTAGATGGATGTTTAGATGGATGTTTAGATGGATGGATGTTTGGATGGATGGATGTTTGGATGGATGGATGTTTGGATGGATGGATGTTTGGATGGATGGATGTTTGGATGGATGGATGTTTAGATGGATGGATGTTTAGATGGATGGATGTTTGGATGGATGGATGGATGTTTAGATGGATGGATGGATGGATGTTTAGATGGATGGATGTTTGGATGGATGTTTAGATGGATGGATGTTTAGATGGATGTTTAGATGGATGGATGTTTAGATGGATGTTTAGATGGATGGATGTTTAGATGGATGTTTAGATGGATGGATGTTTAGATGGATGTTTAGATGGATGTTTGGATGGATGGATGGATGTTTAGATGGATGGATGTTTGGATGGATGTTTAGATGAATGTTTAGATGGATGTTTGGATGGATGGATGGATGTTTAGATGGATGGATGTTTGGATGGATGTTTAGATGGATGGATGTTTAGATGGATGTTTAGATGGATGGATGTTTAGATGGATGTTTAGATGGATGTTTAGATGGATGGATGTTTAGATGGATGTTTAGATGGATGGATAGATGGATGTTTAGATGGATGGATGTTTAGATGGATGTTTAGATGGATGGATGTTTAGATGGATGTTTAGACGGATGGATGTTTAGATGGATGTTTAGATGGATGTTTAGATGGATGTTTAGATGGATGTTTAGATGGATGTTTAGATGGATGGATGTTTAGATGGATGGATGTTTAGATGGATGGATGGATGGATGTTTAGATGGATGTTTAGATGGATGGATGTTTAGATGGATGTTTAGATGGATGGATGTTTAGATGGATGTTTAGATGGATGTTTAGATGGATGTTTAGATGGATGTTTAGATGGATGTTTAGATGGATGGATGTTTAGATGGATGTTTAGACGGATGGATGTTTAGATGGATGTTTAGATGGATGGATGTTTAGATGGATGTTTAGATGGATGGATGTTTAGATGGATGTTTAGATGGATGTTTAGATGGATGTTTAGATGGATGTTTAGACGGATGGATGTTTAGATGGATGGATGTTTAGATGGATGGATGGATGTTTAGATGGATGGATGGATGTTTAGATGGATGTTTAGATGGATGTTTAGATGGATGTTTAGATGGATGTTTAGATGGATGTTTAGATGGATGTTTAGATGGATGGATGTTTAGATGGATGTTTAGATGGATGGATGTTTAGATGGATGTTTAGATGGATGTTTAGATGGATGTTTAGATGGATGTTTAGATGGATGGATGGATGTTTAGATGGATGTTTAGATGGATGTTTAGATGGATGTTTAGATGGATGTTTAGATGGATGTTTAGATGGATGTTTAGATGGATGTTTAGATGGATGGATGTTTAGATGGATGTTTAGATGGATGGATGTTTAGATGGATGTTTAGATGGATGGATGTTTAGATGGATGTTTAGATGGATGGATGTTTAGATGGATGTTTAGATGGATGTTTAGATGGATGTTTAGATGGATGTTTAGACGGATGGATGTTTAGATGGATGGATGTTTAGATGGATGGATGGATGTTTAGATGGATGGATGTTTAGATGGATGGATGTTTAGATGGATGTTTAGATGGATGGATGTTTAGATGGATGGATGGATGTTTAGATGGATGGATGTTTAGATGGATGGATGTTTAGATGGATGTTTAGATGGATGGATGTTTAGATGGATGTTTAGATGGATGGATGTTTGGATGGATGGATGTTTGGATGGATGGATGGATGTTTAGATGGATGGATGGATGTTTAGATGGATGGATGTTTGGATGGATGGATGTTTAGATGGATGTTTAGATGGATGTTTAGATGGACTTTCACAGACTGTAGTAACTGTGCCAGTAAGAAACATTGAGCTGGAACTAAGAACAATAATGCTGACTCATATTAGAAGACTCAGTTGTCATAGTCATCCCATAATAAACTACACACAGGTGTGTATGGACGCCTGGTGTGAAACTGTGGTACCTGGAGCAGCAGGTGGTATTTAAGGATCCTCTGAACAGGTTTTAGCAGGTATGAACCCAGAGGCAGGGAGCGCTTCAAGGACGCCTGACGGTCCCGGAAAAACTTGCCCAGAGATTTATTCCTCATGCACTCCGTCAGCGCTGCGACCGAGCTGCAACAGGTGTGTAGAAATTCAAAGGTGTGGTGGGTATTACAGATTTTAACAGGTGTGGTGAACACAGGTGATGGACAGGTTCGAACATCAAATGACTGCAATCGAGCCAACAATCAAGGAGTGGGCAGGCAAAAACAGGAACGGGTAAAAGGAAATTATAGGTACATGTAGGTGTGAACAAATTAAAACCAGGTGTAAAGAGCTATAGAGTGTGGATGTGAACAAGTGATGAGATTTTAACTGGAAACTGGTTTACGATGAAGCAGATATTAAGGCTGAACGGATGGATTTAGGAGAAAACAAGGAACAGGTAGATCCAGGTGGGAACACATGACTAATATATTTGAATGTGAGGAAAGCCAACATGTGGAATCTGTATAAACGTCATGAATGGGTGTGAACATAAAGCAAAACATTACACAAGCACAATCAGGTGCAGACAAGGGTGAATAAATAGAACTGAGGTTATCTGACAGGCGGCAGTCAGCAGCAACCAGGTGTAAACAGTTAAAGAATGAGTGAATGGTTGTAAACAAGGTGTGAACAGGTGGGAACAGGTAAACTGGTGGGATTAGGAGGGAAGTGAAGAACCTATGAAAGCTAGATGCTGACATACAAAAACAGAGAGAATAGCTGAGAAGAAACATGGTATAACCAGGAAGTGAGCAGGTAGAAGGCAGGTGTACACACATGTAACTCAGGTGGGAATACAAAGAAGACGTGTGTGATTTGTAGAAAGGTCTGATGAGAAGTACGATCCTGCAGGTAAGTGATGAAATGCAGGTGTGAAACAATGGTGCAACCAGGTGATGAAGCAGGTGTAGACAATTAGAAGTAAGGTGTGAGGAGAAAAACCTGAGGACTAGGAGCTAGTAGGAGACAGGTGATGAACAGGTGGGAAACAAAGTAACCTTGTATCATCAGGTAATTTACAGGTAAACAGCAGTTGTAAAAAATAAATAAATCAGAAGTGAAACAAGATGTGAACATGTGTGATTAGCAGAAAACGTGACATTAGGCCTCGAACTCATTAAATATTCTGTAAAACCAGGAAAGCACCAGATGGAAAAACTGGTGTAAACAGATGCAATTAAAGTGTGAAGTAAGAAGTGTTCAAGAGGTGGTCATAAAGATGAGAAGGATCCAAACGAGGACTTAGGAAAAACAAGTGTGTAAAAGCTGAAATACAGACTGAAAAAGTTTGGATCCTTCTTATCTTTATGATTACCTACTGATAACACCTTACTTACTTCACACTTTAACTGCACCTGTTTACACCAGTTGTCCATCTGATACTTTCCTGGTTTTACAGAATATTTAATATGAAAAGCTGAAATATAGAGTGAATATGTGGAAATTCAGGTGTAAACGGATCCAAGTCAGGTGTGAACAGATGAGGTGTTAAGAAGTAAAATAATGAGTGAAACAGTGAGAGCAGGACGAAATCAGATCTCTGCTCCACACAAAAACAAAGCGAGCAACACACTGTTCAGAACTTACTTTGGGTAGTTGGTGCAGTACTGTGTGTAAATATCAAAGTCTTCACTCTGAAACAAACAACATCAGATGAAGATGTTTCTCACAGCACCAGAACCAGTTTCATTCTGATGTTTGGTCTTTAACTGATAAAATAATAGTGCTGAAAGCTTGATTCGATCTCACCTTCATGACAAAACACCTGGCAATGGCGACGGGATCATTGTCACACATTTCGAGGTCCTGCAGGAGCTCGCTGTGAAAAGGACCAGCAGCTGTTCTGTAATGTCCAGTTCTTTCAGATCATGGATGGTAAATCAGGGTCAGTTCTGTGTCTCCTCACCTGTTGAACTCGTAGATGTCCTCGATGTTCCCAAAAAGAGCGCAGACCAGCTCGGGGTGGTTCGACAGGTCCGACTCATCAATGATGTGAGCGAGATAATCCTGCAGGCAGGTGGAAAAAAGATGAAGGATAACGGGACGAAACAAAGGAAAATGACTGCTGGAAGAAGGGAGGTTGCTGATTTTTAGTCATATTTCAGAATTCAGTATGAATTAACATAAATCACATCTAAAAAGGAGACACCATGAAATAAAAAAAAACATTAAAATCTATTTTAGGCATAATTACAAAGCAGTTTTGCTTGTAATGCTAACCGTTCTCCAGCAGGGGGCAGACTGAACACCCACATGACCAATCAGTCCTGCTGGCTCCATCAGTTTGTTTCTGTAGTTTAACTCGTCTATAACTCGTTAAAGTTTTAACTTACCTTCATGGTATTAAATGCAAACTATTAATTTAATCATTGTTTTAAAAAAGGTTCCAATCAGTATTTAAATATTTCCCCTCCTTTTGAAAAGGCACCTGAGCAGAACCTCAGACTGGGTTCTGATCAGAACCCAGACTGCTATGGGTCCAGATCTGGTCTGTGATTCTGATTGCCATCTCAGGTTCTTGGCTCTGGGTTCACATCTATCTCTCTCTCTCTTCCTCTCTGACCCTGGCTGTTACATAAACAGGTAATCCCTCTTGATCTGTTAATTATAGTGCCATGTTACTTCCTCTAACACCAGAGATGTCCTCCACCTGTCCACTGCACCTCCCTGTGTCCCTGCCAACAGAGTTCTGGGTCCAGTGTCTTCTCTAAAATGAGACCTGGCTTCAACACTAATGAAGTACGATAATACGATAAGTTGTTTTTTGGTGTGGTCAAGAAAAGAACGGCACAGATATAACTTAGCTCCTATAGAACTTTGCAGCTGTGAAAGACATGGAGTTGACATTGTCGGTATCAAGGAAAATCCATGTGGATCGAAGAGGAGTCAAGACAGAAGAGTCAAAGCGTTGACACTTAAAAACAACAACAAATGAAAGAGAAATGGACAGAAACAGGCATCGACGTAGTCTTTCGTGACTCACATCTACAATCATCCTCAGGTCTCTGACGTACATCCTCTCCGTCTCGATGATCTCCATGATGACGCGGTCCAGATAGGTCAGCTGAGGGTTGGGCGCCATGGTGGCGGCTATGAAAGGTGACGCCTGCTCCCGGCGGCTCAAGGCTCGGATTGGGGTACACACTTTGTTGTTGCTGTTCTTGTTGTGAATGAAGCTCCGCCCCTTCTTTTCAGGACTCAAGTTCTGGTTTAAATTGATGCTGGAGGACCCCTCAGACACCCGAGTCGGGGCAAGGTAGTCCTCTCTGGAGGACCCGGACCCTGACGACACGGTGGAGATCAGGCTCACCGGACGCTGACCTGCCAGCGTCAGGTCAGAGGAGTCTGAGGGAGTGGCAGATGGAGTACGCTCATCGCTGCTGAAGGAGGCGATGGAGAGACGAGGCGACTCTGAGGAACAAGTGTTAGACAACAAAGAAATGATTTAACTTGAAACATATCAAACCCACTATGTTGCTGAGTCACTGACAATACTGCCCCCTATCAGCTGCAGCTGTCAATTACAACCAAAGAGCAATCCCAGAGGACACAGTTTAGGAGCTTGAAGCATGATTCCTTCGGGCTTCATTTGTTTCTAAAACAAAAATCTGTATGAAGTTTATTTCAAGTTCCTGCAGCTGTTCCTAAAACTATGTGGGAACAGGGACTGAAAACACCTGAGGAAGAGTTTAAAAGGAAACATTGCTGTGGCTGTGTGTGATTCACTGTTTTGGTGTTGCTTAAACATCGGCATGCTGCCATTCACAGCTGAGGAATTTCAGGAATGAACACATCAGGTGTTTTTACACAGAAGAAACTGAACACTCAACGTTCTTTATTTCCTTTTCAACTTATGGACTCAAATCTAAAAGCAATCATAACAAAATGTACACAATCTAGTTCAGTTTCACAGATATTAGATGCTTTGCAGCAGAAAAGCAAAAAATTGACATAACCCAGTATGTTGTGTAGTGTTCCCTTAAAACTAACTGGAAAAACTGTTTCTATAGTCATTCACTACAGAACCTTTCCTGACCTTTCCTACAGCCCCGACCTTCTGAGTGGAAGTTATTAAACCTTCATCTTTTATGGATAAAAGTCAAATGTTGAGGCTGGCCACGCCAACACACTGAGATGCAGCAAAAATGTTTTGATAACCTTTGACCTCCAATGCCTTAAGAGTGTAGCCATTTTGATGTCTGTAAGTGAAAAGCTGTAGAAGTTCACTCAGATACATGTGTGTGGGTAAAAGAGACAAAGTGGAGGCTTTGATCCAAAATGGCTCCAATAGATCTTTATCTTCATTTAAAGCCTGGCTTAGGGTTGGTTGTTTTCCTGCTTCTAGGGGGCCCTGTGGAAATATTAGGCCCCACCACCAGGTCATTGGCTGAATATGAGTTCTGGGCTGGATAAATATCCATCATTTTAATTTGTTGCAGATCAAATCATATATGTGGACATTAGAGCCAAAGGTATGACCATGGCTTGACATCGGATTCTGCTACGCCGCCACGGCCACCCTCACTAAGCGTAGTCTGAGGGGGGCAATTATGGACCTTCCACAGTAAAACAATAGACTTCCTGTTCTCACAGGGTGGGGCTTAGATAATGTTAGCTTCTGACCATTCAGTTTTGTAGAGGAGCAGATGTGGCTCAATCAAAGAAGGTTTCATGTCTCTGTGACTGTATTTGTAGGAGCTATAAACTATTTTGTTTTTCTTGGTGAGTAGTCCACCTTTGAGGTCTGGCCCTGCCCCTTCAACATGCATGAAAACGTTGGATCGTCCTTCCGTTCTGATCCAACATTTAAGCTGATCGATCAAAACCTTTAGGAGGAGTTCGATCAAATTCAGAGGCTAGAAACGGCCAAAATGGGGTGTAAATTTTTAATTCAATCCAAGATGGCTGACTTCCTGTTTGTTGTAGAGCATGGATGCAAGAGTGTTATGTGAAGTTCTACAAGTGTATCCAAATTTCATTCCTGTATGACAAAGCAAGATAAATGAGGAGTGTGTTCAGAAAATGTGTGTGTATTAACTGTTAATAACGAGCCTCATGGAGCTAATGAACAGCGTTTTTCTTGGATTTCTACGTCTGTTTCTGCAGCTTTATTATGAGTTCAGATTTCAGTACTCCTATTAAGGTCCTCATTAAACCAGGACAAGAGCACACAAAGACTTCTTGGCTTCATCAAGGAAGGTAGGCTCACCACTATGCATGATGGAGCAGCCACACTGGCCTCATGCTGAAGCTACAAGCTAATCATGCCTTGAATAGCACCAATTAGCCTGATTTATTGCATTGTTTTAAGAAAAACAGAATTTATCCACCCCTCTAAAAGAGCACTGCTTGGAACTCCAGGGTCCATGGAATCTGGCTTACAGCTGGGGAAAGGCGCACACACCTCCGGTTTGTGCATATGAGCTGGCTTCTGGGAGATCAAGAGAAGCTGTGAGTTTTTCAGGCTACAGTCCTGGTGCAAAATCTCAAATGTTGGTGGCAAAGAGAAACCTTGTCCTCTACACTTCATCAGCAGTAATAAGTAAAAATCAGCACATTAATATTAGGTGTGAAATTTCTCTCTCTAATCTTTAGTGAAATGTTACATTTTCCATATTTATTCTTTCAATATAGCGTAAACATGGCAAGATAATCTGATTTTAAACACAGTTTAAACTGGAAAAGTCAAGACTTCATCTTCAGATGAACTCATCTTATGGAATGAGACTGGTTGGTATCAATCTGCACAGAATCCTGCATCAGTTCACTCTGAGGATCATGGGTAATGAAGTGTTTTAGAAAAGTCCTGGCGCATAAAAAAACACTGATGTGGTCAGTGATGCCATCAGGTCACATGGTTGTTTACTCAGAGGGCAGCGGCCCTGTTCAAACACTCGTTGCAGCTCACCTGCTCAGGTGCAGCAGCTAATATTACCATCATTTTCCTACAGGTCACATGACCAGGTGTACCACATAAGCACTACGCAAACATTGAGCTGCAAAGTAAATCAGGAAACAAATGATGGTAGTGGTGGTTAGAATCAGAACCAGAACCTCATTGAGGACTGGACTATTGAGTTTCTGTTCACCGTTGGAAGAAAAACCTGAATTTGGACAAACAGCTCAGGTATCAGCAGCTCAGCCCTCTAAAAACACGCAATTTAAAAACAAAGGAGACTTTTGCCAAGGGCAAAGGTCAGCAGAAGTTATCTCAGAATCATCTTGTTGAGACGTTGACAGCACATCACTGAGGTGTATTTGATTGGGTATAAGTGTACTGAGGTCCATTTTAGAGCAAATGTTTAACCACCAACTATTAGTGTCTCTGCTGTCCTGATCTCTGCCAGCAGCATTAATATACGACGGCCATGCAAAGCAGAGCTGCACCCATTCATCAGCTAGAGACCAACACCTGCCTGCTTCTCCTTGATCTTCTCTGATCGCTGATCTGAAAATTAATGAAATCCATCAGACCCAAGGGTGACAGAGCATATGTTCTGATGCACTTCATACACTTCAACACAATCAGCTTAAGGTTGGGAAAAATATGCAGCTACTCTATGTAGAACATGCAGAACATCGTGTTTTATGTTATAATCATAGCAGAATAAAATCTGCTTCAGACCCAAAAGAAAACCAGAAATCTGTAGCAGCGAGACAAGCCCGACTGGTGAGGAGGGACTTCCTGACATCCAACCAGTCCTTCCTTCGAGATTTTAATACTGTGATGATGATATATTGTTCAGCCCCTTACAGCACAGGCAGAGTTCATTTAGTTCTGTGCACTGGTTCTGGGTGTGTTCATGTGCATCTAGAACCTAAGGCGAAGATTTGTGACTCTCTAAAAACTAGAGAACATCCGACTCTCACTAACAATGAACTGAGCCAAAGTAAACTCACCAGCTAACCATCACTGACCCAAACTAGAAGAACAGAACCTGCTTGAAAGGGAGCCATGAAAAGAAGCAACAGACATGTAAATGAAAAACTCTGCAGGGTTTGAGTGTTCATAGGTGCAACTACTACTATTCAGACCCAGAAATCTCTGCTTTTCTACAGCAGTTGGTCCAAAATTCTGCTGAGTCCTAAGTTCTGAAACTCTTCAGGAACAGTGAAGTGCACAGCGCTCCATGTCCCAAACAGACGGCAGAGACCAGCATGGTGTAGAAAAACAATCCAGCTGCAGCTTCAGTCCCAGTTCATTCACTACGCAACTGCAGCAACAAGGAAGAGGAGGAGGAAGAGGAAGAGGAGGAGGAAGAGGGTTTGTTTGAATGAAAACAATCCCACATGCTGCTGCAGTCCGTTAGCTGCCTGGCTTCCTGCCACTCAGCGAGGCATTCACTGACCCCACAGGCAGAGGGGAAACTGATAAGAGATCCAGAGAGCCAGTCAGCTCTCAGAGTTAACATTCAAACACCTGAACTGCTCACCGAGGTCTGTTAGACCGAACAGAACCACAACAGAACCACTTTCTGAAGGGAAATTAAAGCGACTCACCGAACCAGCGACGCACAAATGCCCGTCTGAGCTGCCGGTTGTCTCCGGCGCTCCTGAAGGAGATCCTCACCTTCTCTTCTGAACATGAACACCTGACCACAGCAACACCTCCTCCACCTCCTCCAGCCAGACTCCGCCACATGCTCCTCTGATACCCCATCAACTCCTAACTGATCCCAGAACAATTTACCAAAAATAAAATTTGTGTCGTTCTTCCTGCAGGTTTGAAGACACCACAACACTTCAGTCGAGGTGCAGCAGCAGAGATGAAGGTTTAAACATACACAGAGAAGAGAAGAGGAGGAGTTCTGGATGGAGGAATCCGAGGAGGAGGAGGAAGAGGAGGGGAAGACCAGGGGAGAAGGAGGTCTGGGATAAGGAATCCTGGAGCTCAGACTGAGTAAACTGATCTCCAGTCAGACACAAACACACAAGGTTATAGCTCCTTCCTCCAATGTGAAACTCACACCTACAGATCACAAGTTCCTCCAAGCTTCACCAAGCAGGCCATGACGTTTGACCTGCTGCAACCCATCAAAGCAAACTGCTCAAAGTTTGACTGAAAAGGGGAAAGCCCCCCCAAAAACTCTGGGTTTAGCAACTCACTTCTCCGTGAAGGAACCTGGAGGAACTCTGGGAACACTGGGTTCAACGTTGCTGCACATTTCTTATGGAAAAGAAAATCAAAACTATTCCAGACTTCCCTGCTGCTGGAGATGGGCCCCAGCTCTCCCAAGACACTGCAAGACATGCATGTATGAATGGATGAATGGAACATAGAGAACCACACAGGAAATAATATGCTTTCTTTTTCCACACTTCTCCATTCAGGATTTTTCCAGACTGTGAAGGAACCTTGCCAGCAGCAGCTGGGTTCTGTGTTTGGATGGTTTCTTAAGTTCCATGTCCAGAATTTATTGAAGACCAAGAAGAAGGTTCTGACTCTTTTTGGAGAATCTGTTTAGATGTCTCTCTAATGGCAAACCACAGATACACTCAGGGGTGTCTAGTTCTCAGTAGAAGGAACTCTGATGTTCTTCATCATGAAGATTCAGATGGTGAGATGGACCGTTAAATCCATCTTCAGAGTACTGAGATGAATCACAACAGTGTGTGAATGAAGGGGAACAACCAGACTGAATTTAAACATTAGATCTCGCCTTTCATTGGTGGATCTGGGTCACTCAGAGACCGTGTAGCTTTGTGATTGGTTCAGACAGCAATGCAAACAGTACAAAGTTCTCCTCTCCAGTGGTTGCTGGTTCCAATCACAGAGCTCAGACCTACAATTATGGTTAATGTTTACACAACTGTGTGTTTGGTTGAGCCCCACCTTCAGCTAACAGTCGCTCACAGATGTTATCAAATCTAATTTGGAGTGTCTGCACTTCAACAAATAACACTAACAGACCCGAACAGAACGCGCTGATGGAACCGGAGAACCTCCTGATGGAACTGGAAAACCCACCGGTCTCGATGGAAATATCATAAAATAAAATAATTAAGGGTCAAAGTTTACAGCTTTGCAAGTGATGCGTTTTGTGAACTTCCTGCAGGTTTTCAGGTGAATTCTTCAAGAAGATGCATGGATGAAGTTCATTGTTGTTCTACTTACCAGCAGGACCTGATTTCTTCTTTAACTGAAGGAAATCTGGAGATGAACCTTTATTGTTTTTCTCCATATGATCACAGCTTGGCCACCTCCTTTACAACTTTACCTCATGTTTCAATGAAAGAAATAAAACCTGACATACAGAGGGTCAAAAGTGTACACACCCCTAGTTATAGAGAGGTGTACACACCCCTAGTTATAGAGAGGTGTACACACCCCTAGTTATAGAGAGGTGTACACACCCCTAGTTATAGAGAGGTGTACACACCCCTAGTTATAGAGAGGTGTACACACCCCTAGTTATAGAGAGGTGTACACACCCCCTAGTTATAGAGAGGTGTACACACCCCTAGTTATAGAGAGGTGTACACACCCCTAGTTATAGAGAGGTGTACACACCCCTAGTTATAGAGAGGTGTACACACCCCTAGTTATAGAGAGGTGTACACACCCCTAGTTATAGAGAGGTGTACACACCCCCTAGTTATAGAGAGGTGTACACACCCCTAGTTATAGAGAGGTGTACACACCCCTAGTTATAGAGAGGTGTACACACCCCCTAGTTATAGAGAGGTGTACACACCCCTAGTTATAGAGAGGTGTACACACCCCTAGTTATAGAGAGGTGTACACACCCCTAGTTATAGAGAGGTGTACACACCCCTAGTTATAGAGAGGTGTACACACCCCTAGTTATAGAGAGGTGTACACACCCCTAGTTATAGAGAGGTGTACACACCCCTAGTTATAGAGAGGTGTACACACCCCTAGTTATAGAGAGGTGTACACACCCCTAGTTATAGAGAGGTGTACACACCCCTAGTTATAGAGAGGTGTACACACCCCTAGTTATAGAGAGGTGTACACACCCCTAGTTATAGAGAGGTGTACACACCCCCTAGTTATAGAGAGGTGTACACACCCCTAGTTATAGAGAGGTGTACACACCCCTAGTTATAGAGAGGTGTACACACCCCCTAGTTATAGAGAGGTGTACACACCCCCTAGTTATATGCCAGGTTTCTGTGTTGTAATAAATGAGACCATGGAGTACCTGGTCACAAAAGTTTGCCCACCCTGAAGTTAATACTCTGTAGAAGCACAAGTAAAA
Organism: Girardinichthys multiradiatus; assembly: GCF_021462225.1. Taxonomy (NCBI): domain Eukaryota; kingdom Metazoa; phylum Chordata; class Actinopteri; order Cyprinodontiformes; family Goodeidae; genus Girardinichthys; species Girardinichthys multiradiatus. The sequence goes on from NC_061808.1 coordinate 2,252,621, forward strand.
CACAACAACTAACAAGAAATTGCTGCGTCTCCTTCAAAGTTACTGCTGGCTCCTTGGCAGCCAGCATGATCCCTTTCCATCTCGTCTTGTCTTGTCGTTCATTTTGGAAAAACATCCAGTTTTTGTGAGATTGCTCTTGTGTCGTTTTCTCTCCAGTTACTGATGACCATCTTCACGGTGCTATAATGTATAAAATGCTGTGGAAATTTGTTCCGTCCACCTGACTGATACCTCTGAGATCCTGTTGATGCTTTGGAACCTCACTACAGACGCTGGGTTTAAATAAAAGACACAAAAGGTCGAAGGTCATACAAACACAGGTTCCTGTTCTATCAATGCAACCCGTCTACGTTCATACCAGATGCAGTCCTGATTAAGTAAAGTCAATCAGGCAACTAGGATACCTTCGTGAGATATCCTTGGCACATGTAGGCAACCAGCTTCTCCATACGGTACGCCTGAAATACCGAGAAAGGACAGGTGGGAAAACGAGATTGATTGAGTAACTGTGAGGAAAATACCACTAAAACAGATTAACTTTATTTCAGGTTGATCGGAGTTACTGTAATTTATGGCAGGTGTGAACTGAAGAGGACTGAAGGCTAAAACTGAAACGGTTAACTTCAACTAGTTTAAAGGGTGAAGCACTAACCCAACCAGGTACTGCACTTTTAATGTTTTACATTTCCCACTGAGGAATGTGCTTGTTTTTCAGCTGAATTGTACTGAACATTTATCGCATTAAAAGGTGGAAAAAGGTTTGGAATGATTTACCATGGTCTCATTTTCTTGTTTGTTTAAGGCTCATAAGGCTGTAGGTTACCAAAACATTTTTATATCTGGGCAAATTCATACTTTGTATGCATAAAAAAGGAAACATACATGAAGACATGATCTGCCTTCGGGACAAACCCAGAGAGTAGATGTCCATCCAGACACAAACAAAAACGCTGCAGCAAACATGCAGTACAGGTGAGGAGGCTTCAAACAGGTGTGTTCAGATGGAGAATATCAGTCATGGTGCTGCTGATGGAACATAAACAAATTCGTCTGATAGTTGTCACCCTCCTCCTCCTCACCTCCCCTGCTGCTGTCAACCTATTACTTTACTTCCCGTCTGACCTACAGGAAGTTCTAAACTCTGCAGGAGGAACAGAGGGGGGCAGCTGGGGTCTATCACCGAGAACCACATGCTGTAGATAACATCTAAAGGTCAGAGATCCGTCAGGTTTGGATTCGCTGGGCGCATCAGAGAAGCAGGATGCTGTGTTTGAACTAGTCAGGTGAAGCATTTTAAAGGCTCTTCATCGTTTTAATGCACATCAGCAAACCTTAGCTGCTGCCACAGTTGTAATGTTGATGCAGGCCCAGGCTGCTGGTCTGCAAGTTTGTCTTGATCTGAGACCAACGTGTCATCATCTGTCTTTGCTAGACTGGGTTTGTTTGTCTGTGTAACGGAGCAACTCAGGGGGGCGGGGCGATGACCCGGAATAATGCACGACTGTTCTGAAGACACAACAGACCTCTTTAGCCTTGACGTGCCGTCATGAGGCAATGGCACAGAAACGATGTTTCTGTCTGTTCGAGTTTCACTAAAATAAGGACGACAAACATGGGGGCCCAGAATTTCTACCATTCCTGATACATCCAACTTCCCATTTCTGAAACTTTTCAGGAGGCTAGACAAGTTTATTGTTCAGAAACAAGACAATTTTAAGTGCTTTACATGACAAAAGAAGTACATTGCAGGAGCATTAAAAAGGAAAGAAAAGTTAGACTACAGGCTGAAATTAATAGTTTCTCCTTCTCTTTAATCAAACCCCCTGGAACCAGAAGACCTGATTGGTCTGGAAGGTTGATACAACAGCAATAGATCTTTAATATTATGGTACAAAGCCATTCAGTGACTTAGAAACTAACTCAGGTATTTTAAAGTCTATTCTCTGAGGTCCAGGGAACCAGTGGAAGGACTTTAGAACTGGGCTGATGTTCTCTACTTTCTAGGTTCTAGTGAGGACCAGGCAGCAGCTCCTGGATCAGCTGCAGCTGTCTGATGGATCTTTTAGACAGACTTGTGAAGAACCTGTTAGATGATCAATGCCTTTCAGCAGATAAATGCATAGATGAGTTTCTCCAGATCCTGCTGGTATATTAGTGCTTTAATCCTGGAAATGTTCTTCAGGTGTTAGAAGACTCTGGAGGTTCTGGTCTGAGTTTATCACTACACCCAGATTTCAGGCCTGGTCCGTGGTTTCTAGCTGTAGTAACTGAAGCTGTGTGCTGACTCCTCCTTTGGTCCAAAAATAATGACTTCAGTTTGTTTTTATTCAGTCAGTCAGTCAGTCATTTTCTACCAGTTATTCCATAGTGGGTCACGGGGAGCTGGTGCCTATCTCCAGCAGTCTCTGGGCGAGAGGCGGGGTCACCCTGGACAGGTCGCCAGTCCATCGCAGGGCAACACAAACAACCATGCACACACTCATTCATACACCTAAGGGCAATTTAGAGTGACCAATTAACCTAACAGACATGTCTTTGGACTGTGGGAGGAAGCCGGAGTACCCGGTGAGAACCCACGCATGCACGGGGAGAACATGCAAACTCCAGGCCGGGAATCGAACCCAGGACCTTCTCGCTGCAAGGCAACAGTGCTACCAACTGCACCACCGTGCAGCCCTTGTTTTTATTCAACTGAAGAAAATTATAATACATCCACTCATTGATTTGTTCCATGCATCGACCCAATGCTTGAATAGGTCACATGGTGACCCTGTAATGTAGAGCTGTGTGTCATCTGCATAGTTATGGTAACTTATCTTGTTGTGTGTTATGATCTGAGCTAGGGGGAGCATGTAGATGTTGAACATAAAGAACATGTTCCATAGGTTGGTATCAACACATGGTCCACACAAATATACAGCCAAGAGAACTCATCTCCAGATCAAGAAAATCTGTAAAAATGTGTAAAAAAGGATAGACAGGACGATACAATAAATCATTTGCAAATCAAGAATCTGGAAGCATTAGATTTAAATAAATGGATATATTTGGAAAAAGGAAGTCAAGATAAGCTAAAATATAAATATAGGTAAACAAAGCTCATAGGTATAAAGACAGGATCAACAACCCTTAAAGGTAAGCTAAACTAAATTAATTAAGAAGGGCTAAAATTAAGAAAACAAAAAACTATTAAAATTTGATAAATATTAAAAATTAGTTAAAACAAGATTAAGAAACTAAATTAAGCTAAAATTACCTAACTAAAGCTGAGCTAAATTAAACTATGATAAACTAAAGTAAACCAAAATAAGCTATGTTAAAAAAACAAGCACAGGATAAAACACATTAAATAAAGTTAACACTCCAATGTAGGCTAAGCTAAAATTTGTTAAAATAAGCCAAACAAAGCTATGACAAACTTTTAAAAGCTAAGGCTAACAAAACTAAGATAAGCTAAATAAACCGGAATAAGATAAACTAAACAGAGATAAGATCTGCCAGAGACAAACATAAGAGATGCTGACCTATGCTAGGATAAGCTGAAATAAAGCAAATAGAAGCTAAATGATGAAACAATTAACAAGATCGAGAATATCCTAAATTAAGACAGACCAATTCCAATTAAATGTAAAAATCAATCTAAATATGATTAGATGAACTAAGCTAATGTTAGCTAAACAATGCTAATGGGCCAAAATGAGGTACATAAATAAAACAGTTACAAGATTATTGTTCAGGACAGAAAAATGCAAATTAAAACAGAGTTCAAATGTTTAGCTAAGCTAAACTGCAATGAGCTAATCAATAAGTTAGATTAGACAGAAAATAGAGTAAGATGTGCTACGCTAAAGTAGCCCAAGCCCAAGATAAGCTAAACTCTGAGCTAGACAGGTAAATTAACTATAATACGGTAAATGCATACTAAAAACATTACAAATAAAAATAATGAACAAGGCTAAAATAGATATTTTCTGATTTTTTAATCATTCAGAATGTGAACTTATTGTTTATCACCATTGTGTTTAAGTCTAAGTATTTTTCTTATGAACCTGCAGACTCACCACATACAGAAAGTAACTGAATTCATCGTTTTTAGCTTTTAATTCCAGCGTTTTTTCAGCCAGAGTCCAGAGTGACTTCGACATAATCTGCTCAGCTGACTAACAGACAGGCTGCTGACAAACTGACCTCCACCCCTGTGCTCTGAGGAGATGTTAACGCAGGCGTAAGAGAACAGACACACATCTCAGGCATGTTCCAACATCTCTGAGACAAAACATCTGTTACGCAACCTGCATGTTTCTCTAGAGATGCTCATTGTACAGTCAGGGCTGCGGATGAACTAACGGTTAGATAATCTGACTTTCTGATAAGAAATCAGTCAACTCAGAAAGCCACAGAGCGCGGAAGATAAGCTTTTTATCCAAAGCCAAGCAAACAGGAAGGCATTAATAGGTGCATGAAGAGATGCATCAGTTCATGGTGGCGTGACTGATCTGGGATCAGGTGAGTCACAGCTGTAAAAACTGAGAAAGGTAACCAACCCTCCTCGTCTGAGGGAAGGAAGGGGAGGATTGAACCACAGATTCTTCGTGCCTGGAACGCCTCTTTCCGAGAACATTAACTCCTTGTTTCCACAGAGCTTTGAAAATCAGGAGCTGATCCGAGATCGGATCTGTGTCAAAAAAGACTGTGATCAACAGATTTTATCTGGGATCATCAGGGATATTAGGGATCCCTGTGACAGAACCTTTACATTGTAAGGGCCGTTTCAGTCTCCAGAGAGCTGAGAGAAAGTCAAAGCAACGTCTTCACTGCTGTGTTTAATCTGTCCTAATGAGGATGAACCTGCGAGCTAATCCACAACACAGAACCGACCTGCTCAGATTAACAACAACATAACAGCCTGAGTGGACTTATCAGCCGCTTTGTCTCCAGCAGCTGATCCAAACAGCAGTGACACAGAGGTTCTGTGCATGGAAACCAGCACAACACCAGGGACCTGATGCAAATAAAGTCAAATAACACCTCAAAGCAGAATGACCAGGTACCAGAACTGAAGTAAGAAACAGAAAACAAAAGTATTCGTTAACCTTTGGCTTTTTAATATGTGCCACAGAAATATGACTAATATCCTGTATTTTATTTGGGTTTATGTGACAAACCAACTTAAGGTAGAGAATAACTGTGATTAAAAGGAAAATAATTGATTTATTTAATCTTTTTTACGATTTAAAACCTGAAAAGTGCGGTGTGCATTTGTAGTCAGCATGCCCCTTGTGCCGATACCCCTAAATTAAATCTAGTGCAAGAACCGGCCTTCAGAAGTCATATAAATAGTAAAGAGAGTCTACCTGTGAACATGTGAAAGAAGGTGCTCTGGTCAGATGAAACAAATACTGTATGTTTCTGGCCTCACACACCATCCCCACAGCGAAACACGGTCCGTCCTGGCAGAAAACCTGCTACAGAAGAACTGAGGCTGGGGTGGAGGTTCACCTTCCAGCAGGAGAACCACCCTGAACATGCAGCCTGAGATACAATGGATGGTTTAGATCAAAGCTTATTTGTGTGTTAGAATGGCCTAGTCAAAGTTCAAACCTAAATCCAACTGAGAATATATGGTCACACTTGAAAGCTGATGTTCACAGATGTTCCCCATCCAGTCTGACTGTGCTTCAGCTGTTTAACAAAGAAGAATGGGCAAAATTGTCAGTGGAGACAAACCCCAAAAGACCTGCAGCTGGAATCTGGTACATTTTTTCTTCCCCTTCAGCATCATGCTCTACTTTGTGTTGGTCTGCTGATAAACTTCTCACAAAATACACTGACGTTCAAGGTTTTAATGTGAAATAAGTTCAATGCGTATGAATACTGTTGCAAGGCCCTGTGTCCAGGTATCTGGTTGACCTTTCCAGGACTTTCAAACACAGCTCTAGCTTTGGTCAGGGATGTCCTCTTGCTCTTGTTTTTCATGCAACACAAGCAAAAATATGCAAACTGCAGCTACACCAAAAATGTCTCTACAGTTTGAATGACTGTAACATTTCTTACGACGACACTTTAGGTTTTTTTTATAGATATTGGGAAAATTTATATTAAATTCAATAAAAAATTGGTCAGAGAAAATGGAAACGAACCGGAGAAAAGGCCAAATCAGACCACGTAAACCATTGAAGGCCAGTCTAAACCATAAAAACTAAAACTTGCACGTGTTGCCGTGGTGATGACAAAGCAGTGACATCACACCACCTAACTTATATAACACAATCACACTCAGGCGGCTCCCATGGTGATTAAGAGTCATGTGGCCTGAGCTTAGCTTCAGCAACCGACAGCCAGAGAAGAAAATCAGTTTCCAATAATCAGATCAATAACTCGTTAGAGACTGTTTCTATGGCAACAGCTCCATTCAGAGCCAAGACCTCCTGCTGATCAAAGACCCCCTTCCAGCAACGCTGAGCCCAGAAAAACACAGCATTTCAGCAGGAGTCTTTGTTGTATCACTGCAGACGTGAACCTCCTCCCGCATGTTTCCTGCTGCAGAAAGCTCTGAGCTGAAGCTGCTTCTACGAGTTTTAATTGGACCAGAACCAGCTGAAAGCAGCAGAAAGCCAGGGCTTTAACAGCCAACATGCAGCAGGTTGAGCTCACCTGAAGAAGCTACAGTTTGATATTTCCTCCCAGGAAACATCTGAAGCTTGAGCAGAAGCTTACCTTGAAAAGGAGAACCACACTGAAACCGGTCCCAGGACTGTTCGGATCTGACCCTCCTCGGTTCTGTTCAGACTAAATGAATTCACCTGACGAACTGACAGGAGGGGGCGGGGCTTAATCCAATTAGGCTCAAAGTGCTGGTGAGAGCGTGACGCCACCTGCAGCTCAACATCTAAACCCAAACCTGGATCTGTCCTCCGTTTTCCCTCCTGGAACTTTCGCACGTTTTGTCACATTCCAACCACATACCCCAGTGTATTTTATTGGGATTTTATGTGACAGAACTACACTAAGTGGTGCATCACTATAAAGTGGAAATAAAATGACTTAATGAATTAATAAATATCTGAAAAGTGTGGCATGCACCTGTATTTAGTCTCCTTTACTCAGATACCTCTAAATAAAATTCATTGCAACCAACGGTCTTCACTAGTCACTAACTCAGCTGAATTTAGATCCTGACTTTGACTAGACCTTTCCATCATATGAATATGCTTTGATCTTAATCATCCGATAGTATCACCAGCTCGATGTTTAGGGCGGTTGTTCTGCTGAACCTCTTGAACCTTCACTCCAGTCTCAAGTCTTCTGCAGCCTCTAACAGGATTTGTTCCAGGGTTTTTCGTGGTTTACCTCCATCCATCTTCCCAACAACTGACCAGCCTCCCTCTCCCACAGCATGATGCTGCCACCGCACAAAAAGATGTCAAGTAGCAAAACGTGAACAATCTTTTACAGGACACCACCAGTTCCATTTATGGTGTTTTTCCTCCTTCATGTTTCATTAAGGTGCCTTTAAATGTTTACCACGAGTCACACACCTCCCTCACACACCTGCAGGTGCGGCGTCCGCCTCAGCTGTAAACACTCGCTCTTTGTCTGGCAGACGGTTCAGACAGATGTGAGCGCGGCCGGTTCCCTCCACCAGCCGGAATAAAAAGGCCGTTCTCATCCGCACATCGAGAGCAACAAAGACTGATCTGTGATCAGTTCAGTCTGCAGAGGAGCCACGTATCCTGGATCTGAGGCGGGGAAAGTCCCACATGGAGGAACCTTGGATGTAAAGCTTCACATTTCAATCATATGATCTTCCCAAGAGGGAGCCGTCAAGTTTCTAACCCTGAATTAAGACAACTAGAGACAGAATAACCAACTAAAACAAATACATAAAGGCCTGCATGCATAAAACAGAACCAAGCAGAAACTCGACACCTCAGAGTCTAAGATGTTCAAGTCCAGTCCTCCAGAGCTGCTATCCTGCCACGTTGCTATCCTGCTCCAACACACCTGAACCCCCACATCAACATGTCAGTCAGCTCTGCAGAGGCCTGACAAGGAGCCATTCAATTGATTCAGGTGTGTTGGAGAAGATGCAGGACAGTAGCTCAGGAGGTCTGAAGTTCTCCAGAGCAGCAGAGTTAGGACCAGAACAAACATTTCATTTCTCTGCTGAAGCATCAGTAGCAGCTGGAGTCTTTGTACCAACTTTGAGCGGATCCCCTCACCTTTTCATTCTCACCTGGTTGCTTTTTAAAAACCTGTGAGTCATTTCCAGTTTCACGACGTGTGTTTGAAGAGTGTTGCGATAAATAGGCTTAATGAGTAAATGATGGGCTGGATATATCTGAGGTACGGTACTGATCAGTGGTTAGGAGTTGTTATCAGGAGGATTTCCTGCTGCGTTCACGCCTGGTTTCACTCACCGCCACGGCTTTTACAACATTCTGGTCTCCATCCAACCATTATCTCAGTCACACACACACACACACACACCTACACACACACACACACACACACACACACACACACACACACACACACACACACACACACACACACACACACACATACACACACACACACACACACCTACACACACACACACACACACACCTACACACACACACACACACATACACACACACACACACACACACACACCTACACACACACACACACACATACACACACACACACACACACACACACCTACACACACACACACACACACACACACACACACACACACACACACACACACACACACACACACACACACACACACACACACACACACACACACACACACACACACACACACACCTACACACACACACCTACACACACACACACACACACACACACACACACACACACATACACACACACACACACCTACACACACACACACACACACACACCTACACACACACACACACACACATACACATACACACACACACACACACCTACACACACACACACACACATACACACACACACACACACATACACATACACACACACACACACCTACACACACACACACACATACACACACACACATACACACACACACACACACATACACACACACACACCTACACACACACACACACACACACACATACACACACACACATACACACACACACCTACACACATACACACACACACCTACACACACACACATACACACACACACATACACACACACACACACACACACATACACACACACACACACACACACACACACACACACACACAAATATTTAACAACAGTTAATTAGCCTGCAGACAAAAAACCTGCTGGCGTCAAAATCAACAAAGTTCTAGTTAAACTCGCTTTAACGTTGCTCTTATAAATTCCTCTGACAAACTCACATTAAAGACAACAGAACAGAGACGACAGCATTTGAAACAGTCCAAATGATAACCCCGTCTTCGGAACCCAAACCGACAGAACAATGACAGGTCCAATCACAATTCAATCAGGGGACAAATCATCTCTTTGGTTCAGATCATGAAGATGAAGCGGCCTAAAGAATATTGATAAGTTTTGGTTGTTGCAGCTGCAGAACTGCAGTAAAACAGAGTTTCTGCATCCATCTAATTCACAAAGTCTCTGCAAAGAGAGATTTGCAGCTCAGATTCCACCGCCAAGAACATCGCTCTGACTACATGCAGTTTGTATCTGCATCACATGCATGCAACTGGAGGAAAACTGAACAGAATAGAATAAAATCAAATACAAAGAAGCACCTGTTGCTGTTCTTTATTCAGAAGATAAAGATTTATCAGAAAGGATTGCTGGTAAACTGAACTCATATCATGCTTCTGTAAATAAGACCAATGCAAATGACTCGACAAACGTCGAATCATCACCGTCTAATCTAAGGAAATGCATTCATACATACGCTAGATTCAATCGTTTCACATCTGTTAAGACATGGAGTTTGTTGCCAGGATACATATTTCTCTTCAGTCTGTCTAACGAAAGCTAAGGATCATATTCATAATGTAAAACCAAGAGAACTGTAACCTAACGCAAACTTTTGGCATCAGTCTGTCTCTGTTGTCCGCCTGCAGCTTGTGCAGGATTCTACTGCCAGACTTTTACTGGTACCAGTAAACGAGCCAGTACCACTGCTGTGTTAGTGTCTCTTCACTGGCTGCCTGATAAATATTGCATTGATTTTAAAGCCTCCGATTTGGCCCTGTTCTAGTTCTAGATCACTGAGATGATCTGAAGAGCCACTCCTGGATGTTCCTTGTCACAGACTGGTCCGTAAAAGCAACCGGGCCTCTGCTGTAGCAGTACCAGAACTGTGGAGCGATCTTTCACTTTAACCCAGTGTGCCTCCTTCACTGAGGTATTTCAATCCCAACTTAAGACACAATAACTATCCCAGACTGATTTAGATGAAGAGGAGGAGGCTTTTCTTACCTTCACCCATTGGGATGTGAGACGGGGAGCTGTGGGATCCTTCAGGCATCACCTGTCTTCCATAAACAGACACGCTGAAGGGAGAACTGAGGATCTGAAACAAACAAAACCGCTGAGAGTGAGCCCTGATGATGATAATGAAGACCTGACCTTGTGGCCACTACCCTGAAGCATCTCCATTTCGCAAAAACTGCAGAATCTACCTGTGCAGCAGGTGAGAGTGGTCACATGATCGGCTTCAAAGGTGAAGGCAAAACAGCAGACTGGAGCAGGACGGAGGATGAAGAACCGGACCAGCGAGTCTGTTTACAGTTTATCCTCTGAAACTGTGAGAGCTGCTGAATCTCTCCGATCAGAACAAAAACAGAAGACCTGAGCGGATTCATATGAATCAAATCACCTTTAATTATAACTTTTCCTTCCTGGAACGTCACTGAAAAATGTCTTCTGAAACTGGATAGGACTTTTTTTTTTACGTTGCACAGTTTAAAAACACAAACACTTTGAATAAAACTGCTGAGTTTATGTTTCACACTAACACAATAACCCAATGTCTGAAAACACTGAATCGCTGCATCACAGAGATGCTGCAAATAGGTAATTAACAGCCAAAATGAAATGATCTTCTTTCATTTGTCTGGTTTTCTCTCATTCTTTGCTTTTTCTGATTTATTTTTCCTCTTTTTCTTTTCATTTAAACATGTTCCTCGTTCAGCCTTCTATTGGTTTATGTTCTGCGTTGGTCCATTTCATTTCTTTTAATTCCCCATTCTCCAACACATTTTATAAATACATTAGACTTTAAACTAATAAAATGTCTTAAATTGCACGGAAATCATCTGCAGGACAACAAATCAACATGAACAGCAACTCCTGACAGACACAAATTCCCTGGACTCAGTGAAATGTAAGGAACGTCTCACTATCAAAGCGTGGAGACAACCGAACTAGAATTTAAATGTAAAGAAGATGAAAAATGGACAAAGTTACTGTTCAGGTTGAACAGAAGACGAAATATGACATTTTTTGCTTGGCCAAAACTAATTGGATGCATCTGTGACTTCCTCCAGCATCCATAAATTCACTTTTTAGACTTATGTAATAACTTTATAATAATCTTATGTCTTTAAACCAACACGTCCAGAGACGTTATTAGACTCAGCAGTTAGGTCACAGTCTCATGAAGCTTGATTCAGAAATGAAAACTTTGAGGCTGACCTTAACTCAGACTCATATCAAAGCATCTCGTTTAATATGCTTGGCTTCTCCTGTGCATGATGCTGAGAAAAGATGAAGACGAACTTCTACTAATGCTTCAACACCACTGGGTTCGTGCACCAGCTTCATGGCAATTCTTAAAATATTCAAGAAGCATATTTCCAGAATTCTGTCAATGTTTAAAGTATATAAACAACACTTCAGGAGGAATTCATAGTGAATATTTGTTACAAAGGATTAAAATTGCAACCTCCAAAAACCCAGACATGAAATGAGGAAGATGGATGGATGGATGGATGGACGGACGGACGGACGGATGGACGGACGGACGGACGGATGGATGGATGGATGTGTAGATGGATGGATGGATGGATGTGTAGACGGACGGACGGATGGATGGATGGATGTGTAGATGGACGGATGGATGGATGGATGGATGGATGGATGGATGGATGGATGGATGGATGTGTAGATGGATGGATGGATGGATGGATGGACGGATGGATGGATGGATGGATGGATGGATGGATGGACGAACGGATGGATGGACGGATGGACGGATGGATGGATGGATGGACGGATGGATGGATGGATGGATGGATGGATGGACGGACGGATGGATGGATGGATGTGTAGATGGATGGATGGATGGATGGATGGACGGATGGATGGATGGATGGATGGATGGATGGATGGATGGACGAACGGATGGATGGACGGATGGACGGATGGATGGATGGATGGACGGATGGATGGATGGATGGATGGATGGATGGATGTGTAGATGGATGGATGGATGGATGGACGGACGGACGGATGGATGGATGGATGGACGAACGGATGGATGGACGGATGGATGGACGGACGGACGGATGGATGGATGGATGGATGGACGGATGGATGGATGGATGGATGGATGGATGGATGGATTGATGGATGGATGGATGGATGGACGGATGGATGGACGGATGGATGGATGGACGGATGGATGGATGGATGGATGGATGGATGGATGTGTAGATGGATGGATGGATGGATGGATGGACGGACGGACGGACGGATGGATGGATGGATGGATGGATGGATGGACGAACGGATGGATGGACGGATGGATGGACGGACGGACGGATGGATGGATGGATGGATGGATGGATGGACGGATGGATGGATGGATGGATGGATGGATGGATGGATGGATGGACGGATGGATGGAGTTGGAATGTAAAATGAAGTCTGAATATAAAAGATTATCCATGCTCTGTTTCCTTTTACCGTACTTATTAAAACCCTGAAAACTGTTGTATTAATTAATTCTGACTGAGCATGCTCAGATTGCAACACATCAGATTACAGGTTACCGTGGCAACACTTCACAAATTAGACCGTCTTAATAGAAGTTCAATGATTTTAAAATTTACGTGGCTTTAAGATTTAAAAAGAAATCTTCCAAAGAACTGAATTCAATGCACGAACATCCGTTTTCAAACTCCCCATTTTGTGGTTTTTCACGTTTCTCCGCAGCCATGAAAACATCATCATGTCTCTTCACATATTCATCTGAAACTACTCGAAAATCTGTTATTTTCGTCTTCTCAAATGTTCACTAAACAGCGGCCTAATCTGATCAAACCCGAGGAATTTGTTCCCATTTGACTGCTGCGGCTCGGCGCTGCGCTGAAGTAATTTAGCAGCAAGAGGACCAAACAAATTAGGAAAAATGACTAAATACAAGCTCGCTTAAAATCAAAACCCTTGCCGAATGAAAAGGTTGTTATTTTTGATCCGAACATAATCCTAATATTTACCATGTGATGATTATTTCTAGGGAAAAATCACGAGTTTCTAAATAACCAGTTTTCTTAAGAAAGTCCTCTATGGACCATCCGGGACCAGGGGAGCCCCACCTACCATCACCGGCTCAGATTTGAACTCGCAGAGATTCAGAGAAACTTGAAAGTTTGCTAAGCTGAAACCGAACAGAACCCTCGGTTCTGGTTCAGACCCAATGACTTACTTGTGTGAGGGGAACGGGTCTAGTTGCGTGTGACAGCCCCGGGCTGAGCCGCGCACGCCTCGAACCCAGAACCGGAACCCAGACCACAGACCCCGCGACACGGGACGTAAAGCAGAAGATGTGGACTCACCTGAGCGGCTCATGAACGGACTGAGAAAAATCCACGCAGTTTCTGCTGCAGCTTTAAAACTCAAACTAAACTGTTTCCTCAAAGTCCGAGGGCTACCCACCACTGCGCATGCGTCGCATTTAAAACGCTGAGAAATAGAGAAAAGATGAATGAGCTGTCCTACTGTGAGCCCAGAGGTTCCTGGACCAGAACCGGGACTGGAACGGATTTAAATACATCTATATGTATAAATATTTTAATATTAGCTGGAAAAAAAAACATCCGCAGGATTGGTCAACCAGTAGAGGGCAACAGAGATTTACAAGACTTGGAAAATATTCAGCGGACTGAGTTGGGATCTTTTTTGGAAGGTGTGTGTCCCATTTTACTTGGACTAAAAGTCAAACATGGTGGCGGTAGTGTGATGCTCTGGGGCTGCCTTGTTGCTTCAGGACCTGGAGGACTTGCTGTTATTGATGGAACCATGAATTCTGCTCTATTAGAAAATCCTAAAGGAGAATGACTCACCATCAGTTTGGGATGCAGCAGAACAATGATTCAAAACAAGCCAGCAAGACAACCTGTCAATGTCTAAAGAAACAAAATCAAGATTTAGGAATGGAGGAATGGCCTAGTCAAAGCTCAGATCTTAATCTGATTGAGATGCTGTGATCTGACCTAATTTACCAAGCAGTGGGTCATTATTCTCTCACAGTGATGTTAAACATTTAAATAGTTTTTCACAACACAGGTTATCTCCTAGTTGTAATTAAAGATGAAACTCTCATGCATGGTTCTGGTTGATATCGATTCTGTTTACTTTAAGGTATGTTCCGACACATAAATCAATAAAAATTTGCAGCAGGTTTCTTGTCAGAGGTATTTGTGAATAAAATAAAAACAAAACTTAAAAAATAAGATCACAAATAATAAAAAGAGCATAACAGCAAATAAATAGAATTAAAACTACATTTAATTGAAACAGCTGCTATAAAGGTTAGTTTATAGTAACACAAAAGAAATACATACGCAGTAAATATTATTACTGAAAATCAATAGACAACTTAACTTAAAGTCAGATTAGACAACAGCTATAGTTAATTTAGGACAAGGAAAAACAATGAACCAAAAGCCAAACCAAACATATTTCTGCTTTTAAAAACATCAGGGGTCTCTGCTGCCCTCAGGCCTGCAGGGAAGCTGCTCCACAGCTGAAAATGATCCCTCAGAGCCGGGGCTTGTTCCTACTTTGGCTTTTATCAGAAGGCCTGATGGATTTGGATGGTTTCTATGATACATATCCAAGATCATTAATGGCATTAAAAACCATTCAAATAGTTTTAAAATCTATTCTAAAATATTCAGGTAACCAGTGCAGAGACATGATATGGGCTCGGGTTCTGGTTGTTCCGCTGAAGCTGTAAATGAGCTTTAATCAAGGAAGCAGAACTTAACTGTCATCTGTTCTGTGAGTTCTGAAAGCATGTCTCTGCATTGGACCCAGAGAGAAACAATTGATCTCAACACAAAAAATATTTCATTTATATTTCTATTGGGAGAAAACAGAGTTTTTTAATTGGCTCTGAAGGGTTCATTCCCACAGTTCAGAGTTCTACTGCGATGCATAAGTTCACTGTATCCTAAAATGCTGTAATAGTGGTTTGGCATGTTTTCACTTGTTTCTCACATGTCGACTGTCCGGTTGTACGATTTGAAATGTCCGTCAGTCTGGTGGGACTTGGAAATCCTCTTAAAATGGTTGAGAACCACTGCAGAAATGGAAGATATGAAATGAAACTGATTGCTATCTCAGGTAATTAACCCAAAATGCCTCATTTTCCTAATTTATTTATCTTTAAAGTTCTGTTTAAATGAGGTTAAAAGTTGAAACTGTGGTAATTTTTTGTTTATGTGACTAAATGTAGCCGTAAAATGAAGTAAAACATATTTTGTTTGTTTGTATGCGTTTCCCCGTAATTTCTTGGAAAAATAGATGTTCCTGTCTCCTCCTGCCCTGATGAGGGTTACTCCAAGCTTCACTCTGACTACTCTCTAACCTGCAGCAGAACTGACCTGCTTTACCACCTGCCTCCTGCTGCTGGACATTAAGAAGCTCAGCAACATCTCCATGTTCTACTTGTAGAAGCACGTGAACAGCCTTTATATTCTGCAGACGCTGCAGTTGGATCTCATGGCTCAAAAGCAGCAGAAACAGTGAACAGAAAGTTGCACAACATTAACCGACATCAGACGAGGGACGAGTCTCAGCTTGTCTGAGAACAAAGACACAAACACAGAGGTTTCAGCTTTGAAACCGGTTGGCTGCCAACTCCTTTCAAAATAAAACCCCCATGGTCAACAAAGACTTTGGGCTCCTTGACAAAAACTGCTTAATTAAAAGAAAATAACTAAACTGGCTAAATATTGAGAAATCAGACAAAGAAATATGGGGGTTTGAAGTAAAAATGAACAAGTCATCAGCATAACGTGAAACTTTTTGTTCAGTGTGACTTCTCTGAATGTACTCAAGGATTTCATGGTGGAGGAGGAATATTGGCAAGAGTTCGAGAGCTAAATTAGAAGGTGGACTATAATTAGAAGTTGCTGTGTAGGGTCGCTTTAAGGTGGAAAGGTTTTTGTTAATCATACGTGTAAACTGAGGCAACAGGGAAGAGATACAAGTACTTAACGTATGAAATACAGGCAGCTCCTGGTGAAGATGTGTAAGAAGCCTTAAAATAAATTCATCTTTAATGGCAGGAGAATCAATTCTGAAAAAAGTATTTAGTTTTTCTTTTCATTGTCGGTGGCACTATTTCCAGTAGCTTTAACTGTTCCTTTAAACTAAATACAATTGAAGTCACTTTTAATGTACACTTTACTTTGTTTTAGTGTGTCTAATTAATAATCCACTAATTTCAGTTTCTCTAATCTATAAAAATGACATAAATGCAGGGGCCCATTTCTTAAGCACTCTTCAAAATAGGAAAAACAAGTGAACAGGACATTCAACCCAGCACAGGGCTCTTCAATCTGTGGCTCCGGACCCACAAGTGGCTTTTTGGATCTTCCACAGTGGCTCTAAATAGCTTTGGCTAAAAAGATAAGGAAGGAACTAATGTTTTTAAATATAGATGGAACAAACACAAGTTTAGCAGTTTTTCCACTGAATAATTGCACAGAATTTTCACAACAGAATGACACTAAATGTAGCAGAAATATTTTTTAGATCTATTTTTCTTATTTGGTTGGAAACTATGTGCTTTATTTACATTATTTTTCACAAATATCAACATTCTATAGAAGAAAATGTACCCATCCTCTTTTTGCTTTTACCTTTATTTTAAAACCTAAAAAATAGAAATAAATTGGTGTTCCTTGAAAAAATCCTTGAAAAAGTTTTATTTAGCTGGACTGAGGGCAAAAACATAAAGGTTGCCGACCACTGGACTATCAGATGTGTGTCTATCTTCATAATGGTCATCAGACAATGGCTTCAGGAAAGCAGATACTTACCGGAACTTCATTTCTTTAGCAAAGCAAATTTCACAGCGTGAATCAACTGGATCTCTTGCAAACAAGCCTGGACAAGGATGAAATGTTATCTTGGTACCATCCCTACTGAGCAGGATGGGAAGGACGGGTGAGGGGGGTAAAAACATCTAGAGCAAATATTGGCATCTTGGGGTCACAGAGTCTCCATAGCAACCATTAGATGTGATCTACATGTTACCAGAATATAGCCTTTTCTTTCCTACCATCACAGACATAAACAAGCAGTGTGCTGAACTCTGCTAGGTCAACAACTGGAACCACGTGTTCAGTCAGACTAACACTCCAGGTGGGTCTGCTGTGAAATTAATGATGAATGAGTAGGAAAGCCCCTGTTAAGAATGGTGGAGGTTCTGTGATGCTGTGGGCCCATTATTCTTCCAAAGGCCCTGGGACTCTTTGAGCATGTGCCATCATAAAATATCATAAAATCTATTCACAGAGAACTCTGAGACTAAAAGTAGCTCCTAGTGACATCATTCTAAGAAGTTATTCATGAAGCATCTGAGGTCTTCAGAGAGCTCCTAACGTGAGGAGATGTTCAGAGCAGTGAGGAGGACCTTTAGTGAACCTAAGAGTGTCTGAAGCAGAGAAGATGGAGGAAAGACAGAGAGAAAGGAGAGATCTTCTCCTCCAATGAACAACAGTGAATGAATAAAACGCTACCAGCTCCATGGTGCAGAGATCCACCTCCTAAACAGTCGAGTCAATGAGAACAGAAACTTCTAGAACAATCATACAATTATTAATATAGAGATAAGATTAACTTTATCATCCCTCTAGGAGGAAATTAAATAGTTTCAGCAGCAAGACAGGTTAAAGGTCAACCTCTAGTAAGATGATATTAGGAAGGATCAATAAATAATAGAAACAATAATAAATAACCATTAATAAAAAGGGAACAAAATTACAAACAATATAGAACAGAATTATTTAAATATTTACAGACTGTAAAATGCTTTAAAAAATAAATTTAGAAAAACTCAAATATATTTATACATAAAGCTAAACTCTATTCAAAAGTCCAATAATCTGAGCTCTATATCCAGAGCAGGAAGCTGTAAATGAGGTGAATCTGCTGTATTGTTCATGATGATGTCAGCAGCCTCAGTCTAAATGATCATCTCCAACATCTGTGGAGAAGTTCTCTGGTGCTGCTATCTCCTCTCTAGCTTCTGAATGCAGCAGGAACCAGAGCTGCTCACATTCCAGGCTGGTGCTGAAAGCAGAGGGAACGACGCATTGATCTACTGGGAATGTCTGTTGGTTCCCACCGTGATCCCAGAACCAAATCTACCTTTAACACTCCTCTCTTCTCCTCCACCAGCAGGCTCTGCTCCTCTGTTCACTTCGCTTTACTCCAAACTATCATTTAACCAAACTAAACCTCATTAAACAAAGAGATCACAGTAAGCTAAATTGTTATATTAATATGAAATAAATGCAGTAAGGCACGTTGCTGGTGGTCTAGGGGTTAAGCACGTGACCATATGTAGATACTATAATCCGCGATGCAGCCGTCCCGGGTTCGAATCCCGGACCCCGTGACCTTTGCTGAATGGCTAACTCTCTAACCTGTCTGCCTACTGTTGAAAAATGAAGGCCTGTAAGGGCTGAAAAAAAGATCTTTAAAAAGAAATACATGTAGTACGAATATCGACTAGCATTGAGAGTAAACATAATAACCGAATCAGAAAAATTATGAGCATGTAAATAAGCTACATTTAAACATTTTAATGCTGTGGGACAATTAATTTATTTTAAGTTTAATCATGATTTAAACATTTCTGAATCCAGTCTAAATTATACCCTTGGTTCTCTCTCCATTGATTACTAGTTTTTTTGTCTATTACAGCAACCAATCACAGCTCTTAAAAAACACCGTCACCTCTAACGAGGTCAACCAAACCTCCTCACTAAGATGGGAATTTCTGTCCTCTGCTAGCTCAGAGTCGCTCTCAGCAGCGAAGTGAATCACTCTGAAGCTAGGAGTCATAGGCAGGAATTTTTAGGCTAAGATAGGAGCTCTCTGAGAGGACTGAGAATCTTGGATGCCTTTGCTAAAAATCTGGAACTGTCATCACTAGGTCTTTCAGCTGGACAATGATCCAAAATATATGACCAGTTTTATTTCAGTTTTAATGCTTTTTACACATCTTTACAGCAGGTGCCAGTTAATCTGTCTGAGTTTTTAATATCTGAACTGAAGACAAATGTTATCAGTACCAGAAACAAAGAAAGTTGCATTTCCTACAGTAAAAGCATAACAAAAGAAGGCACCATTTTGGTTTTGAACCCTTAACTGACTGGCTACGTTTTGCAACATTGTTCCCCATGGGCATAAAACAAGCTCCAGCTTTCAAACATTGTCCACCAACTGCATCAATAGAGGCTTAGATAACTCTGCAAAGGATCAAAACCAATATTACAATTAATAAGAAGCTGATTGAACGTTTCTCACAGGTTGAGAAGAAACTTTCTCAATTTTAATTTTGCATTTATAAACAGTTGCAGCCATGAGCTCCCATACATAAAGGAGTGGCTGCATTTAATCAGAAGGAAACATGAAGTACACGCTGCTGCTTCATGTAAAATTTCATTTTTATTAGACACTATAAACATTTTAGGACATTTTGTCCCAAGTTAAAAACTGAAATGAAAGCTGAGGCTCAACATGATAAAAACAAAAAGTTCTACTCAGATTATTCTTTCCTTTTGACAGATTAGATAATATTAATAAACTCTAAACAAATGAGAAAAGACATTTCACTTTATACCTTCCCCAATACAAAGTGCAATAAAACAAACTAACCCTGAGACCCAAACACTGATTCATCAACATCAGAGGAAATCAGGCAGAACAAACCTACAAACTTATCAAACAGGGAAGTATCAGAAAACTGAACAAAAAAAGAGCAAAAAACAAAAATTACAAGGAAAAGTACACAAAATATTAAAAAAAGTTTGACAAATATGTGCAGGGTTGCCATGGTGATGAGAGTCCTGTGGTGATGACATCATGCAGGTTTAGTTGTACTGTTGTAGACGAGCGTGTCCTGCTCGGGCAGCGCTACATGGGGGGGGGCGTGTGTGTTGCTGGAGCGCTTCCTGCGCCCCCGCAGGAAGCAGTAGCCCAGGATGGCCAACAGAGCCAAGATGGCCACCGCCAGGAACGCAGCCAGAGCGATGGAGCCTGAGGACAAGACAGCGAGGTCACTTCATGTCAGGACGCACACTTTTACATGAGCACAACAGAAGAACATCCTAAACTATGTTGATCTGCCCGGCAGCTAAAAGTGGTCTTAATAAACTCTGGGCTTTCCACAGGACCTTTTCTGTCACTTCCAGTTCAGACCATGAAAACATGTTGTTCTGTCCGACAAAAATCAGATTCAACCGGATAAGAGGAGAACAAATGTGCCCCCGGGGAAAAAACACAAAACTATCTGCAGCAAATGAACAGAAACTCATAAGTCCAAGGAAAACTAATCTGAGGGATAAATCTTCCTTCATTTAATAATTAAACATGCGCTGCATAGGTATTCATACATTATGAACATTCCTACATTTTGACATTATAAACGAAAAACTGAATGCATTTTATTATAATTTTTGTGGTTGTTTTCAACATTTTTTCCAAATGAAAGTCTAATATATGATGTGAATTTTTAATCAGCTCCTCTCTGTTTGATTCAAACGACAGAGTTTAGAGACGAAAACAAGTCCGTTGGTAAGACACCCAGAAACAGTGGCGGTTCTAGACCAAATTTACCAGGGGGGCCAGGGTTTTTTCATTAGGGCTCAGAATAAAAGAATGAAACAAACAAACAAAAACCGGGAAATATTTCATCATTTTATTTATTGAGAACAGAGAGCCACTTGCGGCTCTGGAGCTGCAGACTGCAGAGCCATGATCTACCAGATGAAAACGGTGATCCTATCTCAATATGATTGAAACCGGAACTTCAACACATTAATCAAAAAATGAAATTGGTCCAAGAGATCAGTCAGTTACGGTTGCTGGCCCAGCGCAAATCTTCAAAAGTAACTGATTTAGTATTATTCTTTAGTACAGGGACAAGTTCTATAGGGGCACTGGCCCCTGTTGGCCCCTGTCTAAAACCACCCATGCTTTGAAAGCCTGGAGAACCTCTGATCAGGACCACTTTATACAATCACAAGAAGGTGAGGCACACTGGAAGTATGAAGAAATATGATGCCTGCATGTAGGAGCGGCTAACAACCACTAACAGGAACATCTGTATCAGGGCTGGGCAGGTAGTCAGTTTATCATTCAGTTTTAATCACAAAAATAATGAAATCGACTAAGGAATGATTATCTTTTACATCATGTTAGCATATTCTGCTTGCAGGTATGATCTAATGTTATAATGCCTTCCGCCTGATGTGATCTTCTGTGTCTTTCCAAGGCTGAACCCACATGCTCAGGGCGGTCCTGCTTTTTAAAGTCAGCTAGTAAAGAGGGTAGAAAGAGGACAGTTCCAGCAGTTGCCGGGTCAACCTGGCAGGTACGAACGGACAAACGGTCGCTCCAAAACACTGATAGAAATGCATAACAGCTAAGGTTTGAAATGAGCAAACCAAATGGTATTTAGTGCATCTGTACAGAAATCTGTACCATTCATTGGTCAGTAGCTGCTTAAAGGATGTAGAATACTGAAGAGCGTACCTGATTCACCAATCTCTTCCTCATCTTTTTCAATACGCTCAAACATTCCCCTGGAAAATACGTTCCTCTCTGCAGAAACAAAGAACAAACAAGGTAAACAAAGTTCGGTCTTGAGTGCAGATAACTACTAGAAGGCCTGTGGTAGGACCAAATCAACAGGTAATGGTTTCCGTCCAAGACCTGAGAGGACTGTCCAGCTCCAGGACTGTAGCCTGGACATTATTCTTTAAAAACATTGATCTAACTCTGGTTAGATCTGAGAAAAGGAGTCTCAGTTACACCACAAAGACTTGATGACCTTCTACCCACATCACAACCTGCTAGTGGTCAACATTAGTTGGAGAATATTGCTGCAGCAGACATTATCATCTGCTAAGGTCTGGGTTTTTATAAAATAACTCCTTCCTTCCCGAATGTCACAGGTTCTTGTTTTAGGTATAACTGGAGACCAGTTCTGATTCTGTTGGGTTTCCAACCATCTATCTAAACTCTGACAGATGCACTTAGCAACATTTCCTTGAATTCTTTCCTCCAAACATAACTTTCTTAGACTGGACGTTCGTCTGGTATGACCTACCAGATGGTATCAGAGTATAGAAGCTCTTGAAGACTCATCTCTCTCTTCAGAAACATCTCGTCTAGCACCACAACTCACCCACAGCTCCTTTGCACAGCTTTCTCTGGGGTTTGTGATGTTGCTCTGAAGTCCATCAAGCACTGGTGCATTTACCTGTTACTCCTTTGCAGCTGTTGCTGCACTCCAGCTCTTTCTCAAAGCTGTTCTCATTTCCTTCACAGCCACCAAAGGTGAAGCGTTGGCACTTCTTGTCTGTAGGGTCGTAATACCAGCGGGTGAAACTCGCCCGACACGGACCGGTGAGAGGAGGCTCCACGCATCGGGCTGAGGAAGACCAAGAGGATCTGGGTAAGACCTCTCTTCATTTTGTATAAGACAACCCAATCTACACAAAAGGACTGATTACCATGACAACCTGAGATCATCTGAGTTGAAACTCACCTTGGTTCGCGCTGATATTGACATTCAGCAGTCGGTTGAAGGTCTGGCTCACTGAGAAGGGACAGGAGGAAGATCAGATGTGTCTGTTTATGTGTCATTGCACAGACAATTAAAAGACTAAAACATGAGAAATTTGGTCAGATCTTAATATTTTCCATATCTCTACATGCTCTATTTATGAACTTTTTAAGGATCAGCATGGTGGACATTCAAGGTTCATATCAAAGCTGCATATTTACAATCACAACAGCTAGAGACTGATCTGCAGGGTTTGATGTAGGACTTTGGGGTGAGCATTAAACCCTAAAGAAACGTCATTAACTCAGAGACATGTCCAGGGTGTACCCCACAGTCCCCAACGACTCTGGGAGGATTATGTGGATGGACTTACTAATGGCTTGCATCCATCTTTAAAGTTTTCAAAAGATCCATATAACATCTAAGGTTTTTCTACTATGACTGGACCTAAAAGCAAACAGGTATTGTTCTGGAATGCTATATGCTTCTCCAAAACTTTACTTAAAAAAGCCAAGCCAATAATTTTTAATTATCTAGCACGTGACCAGCAAGGTAGCTTCTCTTCATATGTGTCTTAGCAACAGAAGAACCCTGTGTTTCTCGTTAATAGATGACAAAATTATCTTTGATGCTTGAAAATATATTCAATTGTTCGATTGTTCAGTATAGAACCATATTGGGCTCATAACTGCTGATTTTAGAGATAGTAAAAATAACAAATAAAAAGACTTGTTTATTTAAAGGCTGTATGATGGCCTTTCAGATAAGGCATTGAGGCATGCATCATGTTATGCATTAAAAAGTGTGCTTGAGTTACATTTGCTGCAGAAGTTCTCATCAGAGCCGTCGCTGCACTGCTTCACGTCGTCACACTCCAGAGCTCGGTCCAAACAGCAGCCGCTGTCGCAGGTCAGCTGATCGGGGCGGCATGCTGAGCCACACTCTTCTGCACACACACACCTATTTAGAACAAACTATGCAACAGTGAGGAAGAGCTGATATGAAGAGGTGTGTTGCTGGACTCACCTTTGGTGGGTAGAACAACGCTCCTTTCTAAGGAAGCTGAGGGCAAAAGTAGACAGATTGTGTCACCAGCAGCTAGTTTATGGTTTGAACAAGAGTGTGTGTGTGTGTGTGTGTGTGTGTGTTACCTGTGACTCCTCTGCAGGCCGACATACACTCGCCTTCAGACAGGTAGTTGTTCTTGTTGGGTTTACATCCTCCGTAGATAAACTTCTCACAGCTGCCCGTCTCTGCCTTGTAATGCCATCTGGGAAACGATGCGCGGCACGGGCCCACCTTCAATGGAGCCATACAGTATGCTGAGGGAAAATGGGTGCATGACATCACTGTGAGTGGCTTCAAACATGACCGAGATTAGCAGCAGACTCTGAGCAGCCTGGTGTAAACATGAACCCACAGCAGGGTGTGTTAGAGTTATAACAAAGGAGTGTCGGAGTGTTGACATCTCATTAACCACAGAGACAGAAGTCTTTTACTGCCTGATCCGTCCGTGTTACTGATCAGAACTGGGATCAATACTGCAAAACATGACCAACTGTGTGACAGACTCAACTTTACTAAACTAAGATCAAGCCCCAAGACATCAGAGTAAAGAGCTGGTAGATCAGGTTTCTTCTCTACAGGGCTGTGTGAAACTGTGTGTGTGTGTCTTACATAACCAGTCCAACCAGTATGAAGTGAGGCGTAGCTCATCAACATGAAAACATTCGTTTCACTAAAATGCATTTATTCGGCCTTTCCCCCAAATGTTAAAATGTAATAGAACAGTTAAAAAACTTAAACTATCAGCAGTTAAACAGCTGTTAAAGTGTTCAAAAATCATGCAAAAGTTAAATGATCAATTAGGTCAAAGATCTCAGTACTTGTACTCATCGTCTTCCGCTTTATCCGGTACCGGGTCGCCGGGGCAGCAGACTCAGCAGAGACGCCCAGACGTCCCTCTCCCCAGACACCTCCTCCAGGGGGAGCCCAAGGCGTTCCCAGGCCAGCCGAGAGACATAGTCCCTCCAGCGTGTCCTGGGCCTCCTCCTGGTGGGACGTGCCTGGAACACCTCCAGAGGAAGGCGTCCAGGAGACATCTGGTATAGATGCCCGAGCCACCTCAACTGGCTCCTCTCAATGTGGAGGAGCAGCGGCTCTACTCCGAGCCTCTCCCGGATTGTTGAGCTCCTCACCCTATCTCTAAGGAAGTGCCCGGCCACCCTACGGAGGAATCTCATTTCAGCCGCTTGTATCCAGGATCTCGTTCTTTCGGTCATGACCCAAAGTTCATAATCATAGGTGAGGGTAGGAACGTAGACCGACCGGTAAATTGAGAGCTTTGCTGTTCAGCTCAGCTCTCTCTTCACCACAACGGACCGGCACAGCGCCCCTGTTACTGTAGCAGCCGCACCGATCTGTCTGTCGATCTCCCGCTCCATTCTTCCCTCACTCATGAACAAGACCCCGAGATACTTAAACTCCTCCACTTGAGGCAGGAACTCCCCTCTAACCTGAAGAGGACAAGCCACCCTTTTCCGGTCGAGAACCATGGCCTCGGACTTGGAGGAGCTGATCTTCATCCCAGCCGCTTCACACTCGACTGTGAACCGCACCAGCATACGCTGTAGGTCATGGCTAGAGGGGGCCAGCAGGACCACGTCATCCGCAAGAAGAAATGATCTCAGTAATGTCAATAAATTCCTCAAACAGACTTGGCTAAGATCTATTAAAACCAGGGGTGTCCAAACTTAGTCCTAAAGGAACTCTACATTTTTCAGATTAGTAGAGCTGGAGGTCATGCTAAAACAGCTGTTGGAGGGAGGACATCAAAAACCTGCAGGGCTTCAGCCTCTAACCCTGGAGTAGGACACCCCCTGCCTCAAACAATCACCTGAGAGGGAGTAGATCCCTCAGAAAACCAATGGAAATGAATAGATCCCGTCGGCTCATAACTGACAGTGAGAAAATCTCTTAAACAGTCACCACCAATCAGCTGTCAGTCAGTCAGTCCCTCAAAAACTCAACTGACAGAAATCTGATCTTAAAACGTCAACCGACAGTCTTTAGCCCCCTCAGCCAACTGTGAGAAAAACCTTTAAAGTCAAAAAATAAACTGTTGCTAAAACTAAGAACATATCAATGAACAATCAGAAAGTTAATGAATAAACTGCCAATAAACCCTTTCAAACTGTCTACACATGTTTACAAGGAATAAGAGCTTCTCAGAAAATCAGTTAAATAATCTCTGAAGTGTCAGTCATCTATGGCCAACATTTCCCATGAGCACTCACAGCTGGACAGCTCCGAGCTGAGAACCAGGACGGTGACCTCGTCATCGCCTGACTGGCTGTTGGAGTCTTTGACGCTCAGCTTCAAGACGTACGAACCTGGATGCAGGTTGAACAGCCTCACCTGGTCCTGTAGATCTGTCTTCTGCAGAATTCCAGAGAAAAATGTCAAGATTTTAATTTTTAACCACCTGGAGTTAAAGTAAACAGCTCTGATGGCTGTGCGGGAGCCACCTATGTCCAGAGACAAGATGCCAGATTTGACTCTGAAATGATTGTTCTGGTTGGGAAACAAAGGAAACCTGAACTTCTAGGAGTTTGAAATGGATTTTAGTTTAATGTTCAACTGAATTTATCAGAATTAAAACTGTGAAGCCCTGCCTCCCTGCAGGTGTTACCTCCATCTTCAGGCTAGGGTCGCCGCTCTGCAGACTCCAGCGGTAGTCAACAATGTGTGCGGCGTGCAACACCACACTCTCAGTGCCGTTGAGCGTCACAGTCTGTCCGGGCTGGACGACAACGTCACGTCCTGCATTGGCGATGGGAGGAGACAGCTTTCCTGAAAAAAATGCATGATGCATGTTTTTTCTATTTGTTAAAAGGATAATTCCAGTCCTAATGATATATTATAAAGAGTCAATACCAGTTTATTACCAGCAGACAACTCTCCTTGTATCTTCACTTTATTTAAATTCAATGCAAAGTTCTATACAGAAGATAAAGTCCTGCTAACATGTTTAAACTCATAAAGCAATTAGAAACACTTTAGCCATTGAACAGGTATACCTAATAAAGTGGCCAGCGAGTGTTGATGTTGTACAGCTGATTACTGCACCATTGTTACATTCTTAGCAGCCATGTTGGATTTTAAGATTGACTGAAAAACCTCCGACTAGATTTCAAATTCACAAAATGATCTAGTTTATTATTTCATGTTGCAACTCAGGGTTAATGACTTCTGAGCACAAGCTCCATGCAGTATTAGCAAAGGTAGAAAGTAAACTGGATCCCTAGAAACTTTGTTACTAACAGCCTATCACCAAAAACACAATTTATTCAAATTTCTTTGTCTGAATCTATTAGAAAATCTCAAACATAACTTTTCCAGCAGGGAAACAGTTTCTTAAGGTCAAATCTTTAAGAACCAGGATAAAATCCAGCAAAGTTCTGACACAAGACTTGAAAAATATGTCATCTTTCAGTCTATTGTCTATATTAGAACACGTTTCTAGCTAATATGGCTCACTGCCCAGGGCGGAGCGATCTATGGGGCATCACAAGCACTCGAGGGATTTTTAAAAAAAGTCATCAATCAGTTGCCAGAGGTTTTTCTTTGGTTGTTGACATCAGGAGTCAGTGGGGAAAAACACCCTGGCGTGTTGTTCACTGGTAACCAATGTGACCAACCAGAAAACAGCTGGATAAATCTGCTAATATTGACATCTGATCTAAATTAAGGAATCATTTCATTAATTTTTTATTAATCTAGGGTGCTGTTTTATCTGTGGTTCAGAATATATAATACAGCTGCAGGACATCAGGAAAAATGTTTTTGTGATTCTATAAACAGTCTTTATTCCAGCTGTGAAAACAAAGACAAGGAGAGACAATGAATTTTCTGTTTTATTTTAGCATCAGAGCCACCTTGAGTTGAATAGGCGTAAAAAACACAAAATATAACATGCTGAAACCTGGACTTAATGGTTCTACACCAGTCACTGTCACTTTAAAACGCAGATAGATTTAAAAAAACAAACAATTAACGGAGGTTCTTAGTAGAAATAGTTTTCCTTAATGTGTGTTTGCGTTTTATAAAAGGTTTTAATATGTATGTTACTTAAAGAAATGCGTTCTGGATGAAGAATTGAAACTATTTTCTCTCTGGTGAGCTGTGTGTTGGTGTTGGGCCCTCACCTGGTGCCTGCAGGTATCTCTGGAACATGCTCTCTCTCATGTAGCTGTGGTATCCATCCTGGTTCACAAACCTACAGACAAAACGCTTTTTATGGACGCAGTCAAACAGGACGCACATTCGCGTGTCCGCGGTCCCCTTCACGTCGCGCGGCTCCAGCAGCGCCAGGTTGCAGCGTGGGTCCCTGCAGCAGAACGTCTCGCAGTCCTTGTTCACGGACACGATGTGCGTGGCCAGCAGAGCTGCGCCCCTCTCCACCGCGTCCTTCGCGTCCAGCACGAAGTCGTCACTGCCGGAGCGGAAAGCGTCGCTGCAGTTTGCCGCTGCGCCGCGCTGCGCGCCGCTGAACAGAACCAGCAGCAGCAAGGAGGAGGAGCAGAACCGGAACATTTCCAGTCAGCTCGAACCTGAGTGGGAGAGGAAAAAGAGAAATGTTTTACTGCGTCCTGACGCGTCTCGGTGCTCCGCTTCCACTTCAGTTCGACAGAAAAACAAAGTTGGAGCCGGTCCTCGGTGCGCGCTGCTCAGGTGTGTCTCACCTGCTTCCTGACAGGAAGACAAAACAGGCAGCAGGCCAATGAGATGACGTACCTCTGACGTAACTCAGGTGTGGCTCAGAGAGCAGAGGATAGGTTTCAGTCAGAGGAGCCCCTAAAACAAATTCTATTAGTACAGAAATGTGTCCTAAACGGGTGGAAAAGCAACATCCATGTTTTACAAAATGAATGTTTTCAGCCAGGAAGTCAGGAATGAAAAGCTAAACTAGGTTCAATCTTGTTTTAAAATATAAATACATGCAATTCTTCTCTGTTGTGCCAAAACAAAAAACATCTGAGTAGATGTTTAAATGTGGTATGATTTTTTAAATTCATATTTATAATAATAATACAATGAAAACACCTGCAAAAAGAAATAAAAACAAAAAATGTTTTTACATTAAATGCTTCATTTATTTGTTTTGAGGTTAAAAAAGAGGGAAATGCCTTTTAGGTGTACAGCGCTTTCTTTTATGACCAGAATATTTAAATTTCTACTCATCCGTTTTCAACTCATTTCTTTAAATAACATACATATGCTTGTATTTTAATTTAATATTTTCTGTCTTTCAAAACGAAAATAAAATAACGACTCTTGTTTTTTTTGTTTGTTTGTTATCTAAATACTGGGTTTACGGAGAACATCCAACTACCAAAACATGTATGTACCAAATCAACAGATTCAATCAAATTCAGTTTATTTCTATAGCACCAGTTAAAAACATCCTTCGTCTCAAGGCACTTTACCAAGTCAATTCAGTCGAGTCATACAGATTCCAAGTCAGGTTCATTCATTCTAATTGATCCTAGTTACCAAACAATGCAGTCAGATTCATGTTCATATTCAAACTGGTTAAACGTTTTTCTATCTAAGGAAACCCAGCAGATTGCATCCAGTCAGTGACTTGCAGCATTCACTCCTCCTGGATGAGCATGTAGAGACAGTGGACAGTCACTGGTGTTGACTTTGCAGCAATCCCTCATACTGAGCATGCATGTAGCGACAGTGGAGAGGAAAAACTCCCTTTTAGCAGGAAGAAACCTCCAGCAGAACCAGAACCAGGCTCAGTGTGAGCGGCCATCTGCCACGACCGACTGGGGGTTAGAGAGAACAGAGCAGAGACACAAAGAAGCACTGATCCAGGAGTACTTTCTATGGGAAAGTAAATATTTAAGAGCAGCAGAGTCTTCTACAAAACACAGCTAAGCATATAAACTGAGCCAGTTTTCCAGTCTATAGGATGAGAGAGATCACATACAGTTATTCACAGTAGAAGCTCAGTCAGTAGCTATATCTAGGAGAGAAAGGGTTAAACACTGAAAGACAGGGTCAAGTGGATCATCTGCAGAAGGTGAACATTTGTTGGCAGACTTAATTTTCTTTAAAATAAGTTTTTAATTCCCTGTTTTCATGTTTTTGTCATCTTTTGTATTGTTACTGTTTTCTTGTTGGTCATAATTTAATTTAGTTAATTAGTAGGTTAGTTATTATATTTTTGTAATTTTAAAGTACCTTGAAATTTTACTCGAAGATCTTCTATGTAATTAATGTTATATTTTCATACAATCAAGTCTGTAATGTCTGGAAGATGGAAAATGAAGCGATGAGCATGATGCTGACTTACTAAAAAGCATCAGTGGTAGAATAATCAGTCATTGTAGATATGAGATGCAAAGTGGCAGCGAATATCAGGTCATTTTAGGCAGAACAAGTTAACAGTTATTTTACTGTTGCTTTGAAAATTACATGATGTTGATGGTAATGCAGCAGCAATCTTAGCTTTGTTAAATACTTTTCATAGCAAAGATGGAATGCCGTTTCAATGATTCTGCCACAATTACCCAAATTCAACTACTAGAAGGAATAATAATAATAATTATTATTATTATTATTAACTTTAATTTTTAGAATTTTTCTTTCGTTCTTCTTTTAAAATTTACAAAAAGGTAAACATACTGACACAAGTTGTGGCAGTTGTCGGCAGCAGGTGCTAAGGTAAGATACCGAAACAGTTCAACAACATTGAAACAGCTAAATTAAAGAATAAAAGCATAAAATGTTTGAAAATATTGACCTAAAAATGGAACAGCCTCAGTTAAGACTGGATATTTGTCATGCAGTACAGGTTATATCCAGTAGGGGCACCGCAGCACCGAGCGGTTAAGACCAATCAGCTGCGCCACCGGAAGCTCACAAGGAGCTAAGACGGCGGGCTGTTTGAATCTTTTTCATAACATTTCCGGTAAGAAAAAGTTATTCATCGTCGATTTTTAAACAATAAAGGAAGCACAACTGGAGTATTTTCTTTTTTGTTTTACACGTTTATGATTTTCCAAAGGTTCGATTGACGTATTTTCTCCGCGTCTCTGAAACTTTCATCCGAAATTCACTCAAAAACGGACGTGTTTTATGATAAATTTAACTAACGGCAATAAGAAAGACAACATTTCTAACCGCTAAACGTGAATTCTTTATAATACAACATTTAATTCACATTCGGCTAAGAAAGAAAGATAGTTTTAATCATTCAGTCATCCCGTTATTTCGTGGTGAGTTTAACTTTAATGCAGATAAAAACTGAAACCTGACATTGAAACCATCCTTTCTTCTGTTTGCTCAGATTCTTTAGGGACTAAAAAATCGTATTTAACAAGACAGAGATCGATGATTGTCACCTAGAATCAGCTTTAACCCTGGAACAGTGTGGCATACATCTTATTTCATACTTCAGCTCTGAAGAAAGGCTGAGGAACCATGCCTCTCAGACCAAACAGAAACATTTGTCCTAAACCTCGCCATAGATCCTGCAACAGAGGATTTTTGGTTACTTGGTGTCTTTTTCATGCTAGAAAATGTTTCTGTCTTAAGACCTTCTCCGTAGTCCAGGTATATGAAGAATAGATGAGACTGTTCTTCTGGAAGGTTCCTTCAGGTTGCTGTTGACCTTTTGACCCTCCCTGACCACCTTCTGCCTGGTCTTTTCATTTATTTTTGGAGAATTGTGCGATATATAGCACTTTTAAAAAGGATGCTGTGGGTTTATTTCTTTCCTGTCTCCTCCTGGCTGATACTTTTGAACCTCTGTAATTTATGGTTTTAGGTGATTTAATATCAGAAGAATCCTTCTGAACTTTATTAAAGATTCATCAGATAATTGATGGCAAGTGTGACCTTAAAAATAGTTGCTGAACCGGAATCAAGATTATGGGTTTTTTATGGTTTCCCTGGCAGATTTGGGTTTTTTCAGTTGGTTTATACAGAAATTGCCTGGAAATAATTCATTTTAGTCTCTTACTTTTAATTTTGTCATAACAGCAAAATTAAGGTCGGATTTTGATATTGGCCCACATTTTCATATCATTGCATCCCTTCAGAAAATGTCTTATTGATTAACTGTGCTGTTCTGAGAAGAAATGATTGATTATTGCTTTCTGCAGATTGATTCTTTGTTTGATGCAGACACAGCAATGGAGCAGCAGGCAGGACCGTTGCTCTGCTCTCCGTAAGTCAACTCAATAACTTCCTGTTAAAGCAGAGCAGCTAGGAGATAACAAAGTGTTACTGGAAGAAAACCTGCAACTGTCTCCAGCGTCTCTACTCAGTCCTTAAAGGTCTGGACAGTCTGAATTTTGAACCATTTTCACTCTGAAAGGGAAGATAATTGTCTTGTGGAAATATGTTGCTGTTTCCAAACTTAGGTCATCCTCCCGTTATCTAAAAGATGAAAATGTTCATTTCTTTCCATTCATTTGTATGAAGGTGACATCATTTATCTCAGGTTTGCCGCTTCACAACTTTATTTTTTCCCACTTTGAACATTTTGGAGTCTGAGTTACTGGCAGATGTTACACAGATAAATACACATCTGTATACAAATGAAAAAGGTTTTCTTTGTTTCTGGACCCTGTTAGATCTTTTTAAATAAAGTCCGGTTTAGATGCCAAATAGAACATTTGAACTTTTTTCTAACAAAATAAAATATTACCGATCGCCAACTGTGATTTAAAGAATCGGTATTTTATGTGGGATATTCCAGACGAGGTTTAGGCATTTATGGATTTTAAATTACGGCTGATGTAAATTCCTCCAGCTGTCAAATGACTGTGAAACGATTTATGGAGAAGACTGCCAGCTGTTCATTCTCACACCCTTCACAAAAAGGGCAAGGCACAAAACGTACTACCTAAAGATGCTGGCTGTTCACAGAATCCTCTATCCAAGCATAGTTATGGAAAGTTGAGTGGAAGGAAAAAGTGTGTCCTAAAAATGTTAGCTTGTCATTAAGCATAAGGCATATTTTATCAAAGTTAACTTCAACAAATGCTTGAAATGTAACATTCTAAGTGTAATGTGTCTACAAAATATTCAAATAAATGATCTCTTTGATATTTTAATTTATGCACCTGTAAATTCCTATTGGCTGCAGGTCAGCCCATCAGAGCAAGATGCAGGCGACCATAGGGGTGGGGCTTCACTGTGAAGGCGTGGCCAACCAGTGGAGCCCATACTGTAAAGAAGAACTGATGAGTGGAGGAGAAGAGCTGAGCTTCGAGGAGCTGCGGGCAGAAAGATACAACCAGAACAAACAGAAGGAGATAGAAGGTGCGTTCACTGTCAGCTGGGTGTCTCACGATGCCTTCACTGACTTTAGTAAAGAAGAGCTGATGTTTCAGTTTTAGCTTTTGGTTGTTTTATCAGAGAAAATGAGACATCTGGTGGAGCAGAAGGAGCAGCTGAGTCAGGAGCTGGAGAAGAAGAGGCTGTTGCTGCTCAAAAAGTCACAAGAGGTGTGTCCTGATCCAGTAGTGGTTCTGATACTGATGAATGACGGACCATGGACACAGAGTGATCATGTGACCCTCACTGGTGTTCTTATAATTTGTTTTTCTCAGGTCAGTGACTCGAATCCACCTCCTGCTGCTGCTCCCTTTAAAATACTCGACGAGTCTCAGTGCGGTTCCGAAGAGTCCGCTGGGTAACAAACCCGCCACACAGACTTCCGTCTGGACCTGAATCAGACCTCTCAGATCTCATCGTCTCACTCTGCTTCTGCAGGATCTCCGAGCCATCTTCAAACGAGGTGCCGGACGACGTCTTCCTGTGTCCTGGAGAGAAAGGACTCTGCGTGAAGGTCCAGTTACCTCCACGCCCAGGCGAGAGCCGTCAACGCACCCAGCTGACCGGTAACCAGAGTCTGAGCCGGAACGTTTTAGCATTAGCTGGTCTCAATCTTATTTGAATTTTTCTTTTCAGATGACACCTTTTTAGAAGGAAGATTTGTCAGGGAACCTTCCTAAACCTTAACATTTATTTTATTATTTAAATTGTATTTTAAGGTTTTATTCTCGGCTCATGTGAATCTGGGAATGTGAAAAGTGGCAGCAACTCTGATTCAGATCAATTTTTGGTTGTTTAAAAGGGTTTAACTATGACATGCATGCAGGTTTCGTACATGAGATAAAACTTTTTGGAAAACAATAAAATGTGAGATTCTAAAAGGAGTTCAAGATAAAACAATGAAAAACCTGAACAACAAAAATCAAAGTTTATTCAGAGAAATGCTTTTTAAATGAAAGTCAGAAGCACGAAAACTATAGGAAAATACAGAAGGTTCCTCAATTAAATCAGTTTTCCAGTGTCTTTTTGTTTTGGTAATTCCTATCTGATCTCAGGTCAGCCGGGACCGACCTCAGAGGACATCCGGACCGAGCAGGACTCTGATCCCGGAGCGGTGTGCCAGAAAACAGTCTCTAAACCCAAAAAGGAGCTAAGCCCCATACAGGAGACCAGTATGGAAGCTGGATCCCTGACCTCTCTGGGAGAACTGTCAGGTTGGAACTCCAGTCGACTGGACCAGAACCAGGGGCAGATGGATCTTCCCCTGGTTCTGGAGAAAATATGAGATCTTCTTCTTCTGGACTAAAAAAGAAACCTGTGGTTTTTTTATGAGTGTGTTCTACAAAGGTTCTGATTTGTCTTCCAGCTGTAGATCCCTGTGACCTCGAAGTTCATAGACAGCTGTTGAAACTCTGTGACATCACTTCCTCTCAAGACTTGCATTCAGAGCAACGTCCCCTACCTGCTGTTGAGGAGGACAGCCTTCTGGACCTTGGTACAATGCTGAACTTTTTACTCAGTCCTACAGAGCTTAATGTAATACCTGCTGCAACATGTGTCTTTAAGATTATATGTTTAATTTCTGATTTAATTTGTAACAATCACACCTTAGCTAAACCTTAATGTCTCATCCATACTGTGGTGTACCTCAGGGATGAGCTCTTAGTCCCCCTCTGTTCTCCATTTTCATGCTTCAGTTTGGTTGCTTGTTTACCACCATGTAGTACATTGTCATCCTGTACGCAGATGACACCTGGTTGTATATGCCTATAAAATCCACAGATTTTAGCTGCCTCGGTAATCTTGCAGCTCCTGTTTTTGACAATGATTCTGGTGTTGCCCAGAATTTCCTCAGATTATATGGATGGTAAAACAAACATTGTGTTACGTCCACCAAATTATTGAATTTTTATTGGTTCTAGTGTATTAAGTTGTACCAAATGGGCATCTACAAATGAGAAAATATTTGTTTCTAAATTGGTTTGTAATTCTCAAGACAATACGGAAACAAAAAACAACAATTGTCTTTGAAAATGTTAACTTGGAGGTACAAACTTTTACAAACTTGCCTCTTTTGTACAAAACAAACTCTTACGGCTTGGAGCCTTAGAGACAAATGTTTTATCATGACACAAAAGTCATGTTTTCCCCAAACGCCAATTCACTCATGACTCCAGCCCATAAACCTGGCCTGCACAGAGAGGACCCAAAGAGTTTACCCTGGTGAAAGATGATCACAGCAGGCTCAACAAATCTGCCTCAAACTGAGCCTGGAGACCTCATCCTGTGTTCAGCAACATGAAAACATTTATTTAAGTTCTCTCCAAACACCATCACAGGGTGCTGTGAACAGTAGAATCTCAACTTATTCTATAAATAGTCATATTCCAGCATAAATGCAGGGGTTGGACAATGAAACTGAAACACCTGGTTTTAGACCACAATCATTTATTAGTATGGTGTAGGGCCTCCTTTTGCGGCCAATACAGCATCAATTCATCTTGGGAATGACATATACAAGTCCTGCACAGTGGTCAGAGGGATTTTAAGCCATTCTTCTTGCAGGATAGTGGCCAGGTCACTACGTGATACTGGTGGAGGAAAACGTTTCCTGACTCGCTCCTCCAAAACACCCCAAAGTGGCTCAATAATATTTAGATCTGGTGACTGTGCAGGCCATGGGAGATGTTCAACTTCACTTTCATGTTCATCAAACCAATCTTTCACCAGTCTTGCTGTGTGTATTGGTGCATTGTCATCCTGATACACGGCACCGCCTTCAGGATACAGTGTTTGAACCATTGGATGCACATGGTCCTCAAGAATGGTTCTGTAGTCCTTGGCAGTGACGCGCCCATCTAGCACAAGTATTGGGCCAAGGGAATGCCATGATATGGCAGCCCAAACCATCACTGATCCACCCCCATGCTTCACTCTGGGCATCCAACAGTCTGGGTGGTACGCTTCTTTGGGGCTTCTCCACACCGTAACTCTCCTGGATGTGGGGAAAACAGTAAAGGTGGACTCATCAGAGAACAATACATGTTTCACATTGTCCACAGCCCAAGATTTGTGCTCCTTGCACCATTGAAACCAACGTTTGACATTGGCATGAGTGACCAAAGGTTTGGCTATAGCAGCCCGGCCGTGTATATTGACCCTGTGGAGATCCTGATGGACAGTTCTGGTGGAAACAGGAGAGTTGAGGTGCACATTTAATTCTGCCGTGATTTGGGCAGCCGTGGTTTTATGTTTTTTGGATACAATCCGGGTTAGCACCCGAACATCCCTTTCAGACAGCTTCCTCTTGCGTCCACAGTTAATCCTGTTGGATGTGGTTCGTCCTTCTTGGTGGTATGCTGACATTACCCTGGATACCGTGGCTCTTGATACATCACAAAGACTTGCTGTCTTGGTCACAGATGCGCCAGCAAGACGTGCACCAACAATTTGTCCTCTTTTGAACTCTGGTATGTCACCCATAATGTTGTGTGCATTTCAATATTTTGAGCAAAACTGTGCTCTTACCCTGATAATTGAACCTTCACACTCTGCTCTTACTGGTGCAATGTGCAATCAATGAAGACTGGCTACCAGGCTGGTCCAATTTAGCCATGAAACCTCCCACACTAAAATGACAGGTGTTTCAGTTTCATTGTCCAACCCCTGTATATAGATATGATGTGAGATACAAGGTAACCTGCTGCTGATTGGCTGTGTTTGAGCCATGTGACATCAATAACTCACAGACAACACCAAAGAATCAGGAATACAGAAAACAGGAGAGGGAAAGGGGTGGCCACCATTATCCAGATGTTATCTTATCATGAGGGTTGTCCTCTCTACTCACTGCTTAGAATGTGTGACATGAACTTTGACATCATCTTGAAAAGGACCCCATATTTTGTGATAATTGTGTGCTCAACCTTTAAGGGAACGCCTAATTTTATCCAAGTTTGAGAAAACTGAGCGTATCTTTGACCCAGTGTGAGAATGTCGGAGGTATGTGGTCTTCCATTTTACAAGAATCAGTCGCCCCACAAGCAGTATAAGAAACACAATCCTAGAGATCTCTGGCCTAGACCGACTCAGGTGGAATACCAAACCGTCCGATTAAGGGACAAGGAGGTATCGGCTGGCCCAGAAAACCTGACAATGTCATAGATAGACGCCCAATAGCCAGGACCAGAACATTTAGTGGTGTCATGGTGGACTTCCTGTACATCTGTCACATAATGGGAACATCTCTGGAAACCATGTCAGTTTAGTCCAGTGGAACCGACGTAGATTCTTTGGAAGGCCGCGTCTTGCACAAATTGAAGAGTTCTGTTCCCGGCTCAAAGCGGCCTCCCAGATTTCCTCAGAAATAAGTTCGCCAAGCTCCTCATCCCGTTGGGATTTTATATTGTCAACTGATGCAGAAGGGAGGGACACTTTAGCGCTTTGTAGCTGATAGCTATGAACCCCTTAAATGACGAAGGCTGACCAAGTAAGTGCTCATAGTGGGAGGATGCAGGCAGATTGGGAAAAACAGGAGAAATATTCCTAAATTTGGAGGGAATGTAAGAAGTGTGATCTAGAAATATTAAAGTTCTCACACAGATTCTGTAAATAACGAACATCCCTTTATGACATAAATGTCTGCATTTTCCCAAACGAGGCTTTATCCGACACAGATGGTGGAAAATTGTGTTTAGAATAAACCGGTGAAGTAAATAAGAGCGTTTGCCCCTAAACTGTTTCCTTATTTAGCTCCATATTTCCAGCTTACTTTACTTTCAGCTTTACTCTGCTTTCCTGAGGCAACTCAAGAAGTCCAACCTGCTGGTCATCTTCTCCACCGTCATCATTAAATCTGTCCTGTCTTCATCCATCTCAGTCTGGTTTGGTTCATCCACCAAACAGGACCGGTCCAGACTGCAACGACCAATCAGGTCTGCAGAGAGAATCATCAGGGCTGACCTTCCCTCCATCCAGGACTTATACAGGTCAAGGGTCAGGAAAAGAGCTGCTAAAATCTCTGCAGACCCCACACACCCTGCACATAAACTGTTTAGGCTTTGACCTTCAGGTGGCGCTACAGAGCGCTGTCTGTTAAAACCAGCCTTCACAGAGTTTCTTCCCCCAGGATGTTTCAATGATGGACTCTTGACAGTCAGAATCTTGGACTGATCTCACATTATGTTCTTTTGTAAACTCAATTGTGTTTATATGTACATTTAAAAGATATTCTTTATTATTGAGAGCAAAGTGGACCGTAGTCAAATTTCTTGTTTGTTTGAACAAACTTGCTAATAAAGCTGATTCTGATTCTTTGCTGTTTTACGTTGTCCACTAGGGGGCGACATATTCTTCATTCACACCAGATATTTGGACAGAGGCAGCTTCTCCATCTTCAAAGGGTTTAAAGCAACTGCAGAGAATGAGTGTTTCTACATGAAGGTGAATCTCATTCAAACACTGTGAATGGACCTGGACTTGGACCTGAACCTGACTGACTGACCTCAGCAGGTCCAGTTACCATCTGTCTGTTGGTTACCAACTGGTGGTTTCCTGTGCTCTGCTGCTGCAGGTGGACAGCTGCTCCGTCCCCTGGGATTTTCACCTGTTTAACCGTCTTAAGAAGGACTCACCATCTGCTGACAGAATTCCTCAGATCAGCTGTTTCCTGTTTGTGGACGGCTGCATCACTATCTACACCCCGCCTGCAGACCACCTGTTCACAGTGAGTCCCTCCATCCTCCTTCTAACTCTGCCGTGTGAAGAAAATGAACATTTAAATAGGAAAATGAAATTTGAAATAATTTGTTTTGTCTTCATCTCAGGATCTGGCAGATTCTAACCCGGATGAGTTATGTGTAGGTATTAAAGCCATCAGCTTGTTGCAGCTGGTGTTGCAGCTTCACTCCTGCAGCCTGCTACATGCAGGGCTGCAGCCCAGCATTCTCGCCTCCTGTCACAGGTCAGTCAGCAGGAGGGCGGCAAGGAAAGGGGGGTGAATATGCTCTGATTCTCAAAGTTTTACTGCTCTGTCGTCCCTGCAGAGGTTTGCAGGACTGGCTCT
Source organism: Girardinichthys multiradiatus (assembly GCF_021462225.1). Lineage (NCBI taxonomy): Eukaryota > Metazoa > Chordata > Actinopteri > Cyprinodontiformes > Goodeidae > Girardinichthys > Girardinichthys multiradiatus. The sequence continues at coordinate 2,292,110 of NC_061808.1, forward strand.
TCCCAGTGGACTGGTCATCCTCGCTGGATCTGGTTCTTCAGAAAGACCTTACATCAGTCCAGCAGCTCCTGTCAGCTCAGACCTACATCAGTCTGGGTCTACTGCAGCCCACTGACCCACCATACACGGTTAACACCTTTTTATAGCCAGGAACAAAATTAAGTCTTTCTGCTCAGGATTGGTCGATTTCAACCTCTTCTCTTCTGGTGCCTGTCAGGTGGACCTGGTGGGGGTGGCTGAAACTGTCTACTTCCTCCTGACCAATGACAAGATGATCCCAGTGAAAGACGGACGTGGCTGGACAGTAGAGCAGTACAGTGGTGATGGACCTTGGTACTTACAGATACTTTTTCATGTATATATTGGTTATCACACCTGGTGAAGTAAGTCCTGCTAGCTTGATAAAGAAATTACCTTGTCTGATAGACTGGGTTAATTACAGGTGATAAAATTTAGTATCACTGGGAAATTGAGTTTAGTTCAGACAGAACTTTATGTTTAGCTCACAAGATATGTGGGTGTTGTGCACAATGACTCGGGTCTTATCCCTGGAGAAAGAGCTCTGCAAGTAAACTGGGTTTATTTCAGAGCTATCTGGGTTTATCTACTGGAGTAAACTGGGTTTATCTACTGGAGTAAGCTGGGTTTATCTACTGGAGTAAACTGGGTTTATCTACTGGAGTAAGCTGGGTTTATCTACTGGAGTAAGCTGGGTTTATCTACTGGAGTAAGCTGGGTTTATCTACTGGAGTAAACTGGGTTTATCTACTGGAGTAAACTGGGTTTATCTACTGGAGTAAGCTGGGTTTATTTCAGAGTTAACCGGGTTTATTTACTGGAGTAAGCTGGGTTTATTTCAAGAGTTATCTGGGTTTATCTACTGGAGTAAGCTGGGTTTATCTACTGGAGTAAACTGGGTTTATCTACTGGAGTAAGCTGGGTTTATCTACTGGAGTAAGCTGGGTTTATCTACTGGAGTAAACTGGGTTTATTTACTGGAGTAAGCTGGGTTTATCTACTGGAGTAAGCTGGGTTTATCTACTGGAGTAAGCTGGGTTTATCTACTGGAGTAAACTGGGTTTATCTACTGGAGTAAACTGGGTTTATCTACTGGAGTAAGCTGGGTTTATTTCAGAGTTAACCGGGTTTATTTACTGGAGTAAGCTGGGTTTATTTCAAGAGTTATCTGGGTTTATCTACTGGAGTAAGCTGGGTTTATCTACTGGAGTAAACTGGGTTTATCTACTGGAGTAAGCTGGGTTTATCTACTGGAGTAAGCTGGGTTTATCTACTGGAGTAAGCTGGGTGTATTTCAGAGTTAACCGGGTTTATTTACTTGAGTAAACTGAGTTTATCTACTGGAGTAAGCTGGGTTTATTTCAGAGTTAACCGGGTTTATTTACTTGAGTAAACTGGGTTTATTTCAAGAGTTATCTGAGTTTATCTACTGGAGTAAGCTGGGTTTATCTACTGGAGTAAACTGGGTTTATCTACTGGAGTAAACTGGGTTTATCTACTGGAGTAAGCTGGGTTTATTTCAAGAGTTATCTGGGTTTATCTACTGGAGTAAGCTGGGTTTATCTACTGGAGTAAGCTGGGTGTATTTCAGAGTTAACCGGGTTTATTTACTTGAGTAAACTGAGTTTATCTACTGGAGTAAGCTGGGTTTATTTCAGAGTTATCTGGGTTTATCTACTGGAGTAAGCTGGGTTTATTTCAGAGTTAACCGGGTTTATTTACTTGAGTAAACTGGGTTTATTTCAAGAGTTATCTGAGTTTATCTACTGGAGTAAACTGGGTTTATCTACTGGAGTAAACTGGGTTTATCTACTGGAGTAAGCTGGGTTTATCTACTGGAGTAAGCTGGGTGTATTTCAGAGTTAACCGGGTTTATTTACTTGAGTAAACTGGGTTTATCTACTGGAGTAAGCTGGGTTTATTTTAGAGTTATCTGGGTTTATCTACTGGAGTAAATTGGGTTTATCTACTGGAGTAAATGGGTTTATCTACTAGAGTAATCTGGGTTTTATCTACTGGAGTAACTGGGTTTATCTACTGGAGTAAATGGGTTTATCTACTAGAGTAATCTGGGTTTTATCTACTGGAGTAAGCTGGGTTTATCTACTGGAGTAAGCTGGGTTTATCTACTAGAGTAATCTGGGTTTTATCTACTGGAGTAAGCTGGGTTTATCTACTGGAGTAAGCTGGGTTTATCTACTGGAGTAAATTGGTTTATCTACTGGAGTAAGCTGGGTTTATCTACTGGAGTAAACTGGGTTTATCTACTGGAGTAACTGGGTTTATCTACTGGATTAAGCTGGGTTTATCTACTGGAGTAAATTGGTCTTCTATACTGGAGTAAGCTGGGTTTATCTACTGGAGTAAGCTGGGTTTATCTACTGGAGTAAGCTGGGTTCATCTACTGGAGTAAATTGGTTTATCTACTGGAGTAAGCTGGGTTTATCTACTGGAGTTATCTGGGTTTATCTACTGGAGTAAGCTGGGTTTATCTACTGGAGTAAGCTGGGTGTATTTCAGAGTTAACCGGGTTTATTTACTTGAGTAAACTGAGTTTATCTACTGGAGTAAGCTGGGTTTATTTCAGAGTTAACCGGGTTTATTTACTTGAGTAAACTGGGTTTATTTCAAGAGTTATCTGAGTTTATCTACTGGAGTAAGCTGGGTTTATCTACTGGAGTAAACTGGGTTTATCTACTGGAGTAAACTGGGTTTATCTACTGGAGTAAGCTGGGTTTATTTCAAGAGTTATCTGGGTTTATCTACTGGAGTAAGCTGGGTTTATCTACTGGAGTAAGCTGGGTGTATTTCAGAGTTAACCGGGTTTATTTACTTGAGTAAACTGAGTTTATCTACTGGAGTAAGCTGGGTTTATTTCAGAGTTATCTGGGTTTATCTACTGGAGTAAGCTGGGTGTATTTCAGAGTTAACCGGGTTTATTTACTTGAGTAAAGTGGGTTTATTTCAAGAGTTATCTGAGTTTATCTACTGGAGTAAACTGGGTTTATCTACTGGAGTAAACTGGGTTTATCTACTGGAGTAAGCTGGGTTTATCTACTGGAGTAAGCTGGGTGTATTTCAGAGTTAACCGGGTTTATTTACTTGAGTAAACTGGGTTTATCTACTGGAGTAAGCTGGGTTTATTTTAGAGTTATCTGGGTTTATCTACTGGAGTAAATTGGGTTTATCTACTGGAGTAAATGGGTTTATCTACTAGAGTAATCTGGGTTTTATCTACTGGAGTAACTGGGTTTATCTACTGGAGTAAATGGGTTTATCTACTAGAGTAATCTGGGTTTTATCTACTGGAGTAAGCTGGGTTTATCTACTGGAGTAAGCTGGGTTTATCTACTAGAGTAATCTGGGTTTTATCTACTGGAGTAAGCTGGGTTTATCTACTGGAGTAAGCTGGGTTTATCTACTGGAGTAAATTGGTTTATCTACTGGAGTAAGCTGGGTTTATCTACTGGAGTAAACTGGGTTTATCTACTGGAGTAACTGGGTTTATCTACTGGATTAAGCTGGGTTTATCTACTGGAGTAAATTGGTCTTCTATACTGGAGTAAGCTGGGTTTATCTACTGGAGTAAGCTGGGTTTATCTACTGGAGTAAGCTGGGTTTATCTACTGGAGTAAATTGGTTTATCTACTGGAGTAAGCTGGGTTTATCTACTGGAGTTATCTGGGTTTATCTACTGGAGTAAACTGGGTTTATCTACTGGAGTAAGCTGGGTTTATCTACTGGAGTAAGCTGGGTGTATTTCAGAGTTAACCGGGTTTATTTACTTGAGTAAACTGGGTTTATTTCAAGAGTTATCTGAGTTTATCTACTGGAGTAAGCTGGGTTTATCTACTGGAGTAAACTGGGTTTATCTACTGGAGTAAACTGGGTTTATCTACTGGAGTAAGCTGGGTTTATCTACTGGAGTAAGCTGGGTGTATTTCAGAGTTAACCGGGTTTATTTACTTGAGTAAACTGAGTTTATCTACTGGAGTAAGCTGGGTTTATTTTAGAGTTATCTGGGTTTATCTACTGGAGTAAATTGGGTTTATCTACTGGAGTAAATGGGTTTATCTACTAGAGTAATCTGGGTTTTATCTACTGGAGTAACTGGGTTTATCTACTGGAGTAAGCTGGGTTTATCTACTAGAGTAATCTGGGTTTTATCTACTGGAGTAAGCTGGGTTTTATCTACTGGAGTAAGCTGGGTTTATCTACTGGAGTAAGCTGGGTTTATCTACTGGAGTAAGCTGGGTTTATCTACTGGAGTATATTGGTTTATCTACTGGAGTAAGCTGGGTTTATCTACTAGAGTAAACTGGGTTTTATCTACTGGAGTAAGCTGGGTTTATCTACTGGAGTAAGCTGGGTTTATCTACTGGAGTAAGCTGGGTTTATCTACTGGAGTATATTGGTTTATCTACTGGAGTAAGCTGGGTTTATCTACTAGAGTAAACTGGGTTTATCTACTGGAGTAACTGGGTTTATCTACTGGATTAAGCTGGGTTTATCTACTGGAGTAAATTGGTCTTCTATACTGGAGTAAGCTGGGTTTATCTACTGGAGTAAGCTGGGTTTATCTACTGGAGTAAATTGGTTTATCTACTGGAGTAAGCTGGGTTTATCTACTGGAGTTATCTGGGTTTATCTACTGGAGTAACTGGGTTTATCTACTGGATTAAGCTGGGTTTATCTACTGGAGTAAATTGGTCTTCTATACTGGAGTAAGCTGGGTTTATCTACTGGAGTAAACTGGTTTATCTACTGGAGTAAGCTGGGTTTGTCTACTGGAGTAATCTGGGTTTATCTACTGCAGTAAACTGGGTTTATCTACTGAAGTAATCTGGGTTTATCTACTGGAGTAAGCTGGGTTTATCTACTGGAGTAAATTGGTCTTCTATACTGGAGTAATCTGGGTTTATCTACTGGAGTAACTGGGTTTATCTACTGGATTAAGCTGGGTTTATCTACTGGAGTAAATTGGTCTTCTATACTGGAGTAAGCTGGGTTTATCTACTGGAGTAAACTGGTTTATCTACTGCAGTAAGCTGGGTTTATCTACTGAAGTAATCTGGGTTTATCTACTGAAGTAATCTGGGTTTATCTACTGGAGTAATCTGGGTTTATCTACTGGAGTAATCTGAGTTTATCTACTGGAGTAACTGGGTTTATCTACTGGATTAAGCTGGGTTTATCTACTGGAGTAAATTGGTTTATCTACTGGAGTAAGCTGGGTTTATCTACTTGAGTAAATTGGTTTATCTACTGGAGTAAGCTGGGTTTATCTACTGGAGTAAACTGGGTTTATCTACTGGAGTAAACTGAGTTTATTTCAAGAGTTATCTGGGTTTATCTACTGGAGTAACTGGGTTTATCTACTGGATTAAGCTGGGTTTATCTACTGGAGTAAATTGGTTTATCTACTGGAGTAAATTGGTTTATCTACTGGAGTAAGCTGGGTTTATTTCAAGAGTTATCTGGGTTTATCTACTGGAGTAAGCTGGGTTTATCTACTGGAGTAAGCTGGGTGTATTTCAGAGTTAACCGGGTTTATTTACTTGAGTAAACTGAGTTTATCTACTGGAGTAAGCTGGGTTTATTTCAGAGTTAACCGGTTTTATTTACTTGAGTAAACTGGGTTTATTTCAAGAGTTATCTGAGTTTATCTACTGGAGTAAGCTGGGTTTATCTACTGGAGTAAACTGGGTTTATCTACTGGAGTAAACTGGGTTTATCTACTGGAGTAAGCTGGGTTTATTTCAAGAGTTATCTGGGTTTATCTACTGGAGTAAGCTGGGTTTATCTACTGGAGTAAGCTGGGTTTATTTCAGAGTTATCTGGGTTTATCTACTGGAGTAAGCTGGGTTTATTTCAGAGTTAACCGGGTTTATTTACTTGAGTAAACTGGGTTTATTTCAAGAGTTATCTGAGTTTATCTACTGGAGTAAACTGGGTTTATCTACTGGAGTAAACTGGGTTTATCTACTGGAGTAAGCTGGGTGTATTTCAGAGTTAACCGGGTTTATTTACTTGAGTAAACTGGGTTTATTTCAAGAGTTATCTGAGTTTATCTACTGGAGTAAGCTGGGTTTATCTACTGGAGTAAACTGGGTTTATCTACTGGAGTAAACTGGGTTTATCTACTGGAGTAAGCTGGGTTTATCTACTGGAGTAAGCTGGGTGTATTTCAGAGTTAACCGGGTTTATTTACTTGAGTAAACTGAGTTTATCTACTGGAGTAAGCTGGGTTTATTTTAGAGTTATCTGGGTTTATCTACTGGAGTAAATTGGGTTTATCTACTGGAGTAAATGGGTTTATCTACTAGAGTAATCTGGGTTTTATCTACTGGAGTAACTGGGTTTATCTACTGGAGTAAATGGGTTTATCTACTAGAGTAATCTGGGTTTTATCTACTGGAGTAAGCTGGGTTTATCTACTGGAGTAAGCTGGGTTTATCTACTGGAGGAAATTGGTTTATCTACTGGAGTAAGCTGGGTTTATCTACTGGAGTAAACTGGGTTTATCTACTGGAGTAAACTGAGTTTATTTCAAGAGTTATCTGGGTTTATCTACTGGAGTAACTGGGTTTATCTACTGGATTAAGCTGGGTTTATCTACTGGAGTAAATTGGTCTTCTATACTGGAGTAAGCTGGGTTTATCTACTGGAGTAAACTGGTTTATCTACTGGAGTAAGCTGGGTTTGTCTACTGGAGTAAACTGGGTTTATCTACTGCAGTAAACTGGGTTTATCTACTGAAGTAATCTGGGTTTATCTACTGGAGTAAGCTGGGTTTATCTACTGGAGTAAATTGGTCTTCTATACTGGAGTAATCTGGGTTTATCTACTGGAGTAACTGGGTTTATCTACTGGATTAAGCTGGGTTTATCTACTGGAGTAAATTGGTCTTCTATACTGGAGTAAGCTGGGTTTATCTACTGGAGTAAACTGGTTTATCTACTGCAGTAAGCTGGGTTTATCTACTGAAGTAATCTGGGTTTATCTACTGAAGTAATCTGGGTTTATCTACTGGAGTAATCTGGGTTTATCTACTGGAGTAATCTGGGTTTATCTACTGGAGTAACTGGGTTTATCTACTGGATTAAGCTGGGTTTATCTACTGGAGTAAATTGGTTTATCTACTGGAGTAAGCTGGGTTTATCTACTTGAGTAAATTGGTTTATCTACTGGAGTAAGCTGGGTTTATCTACTGGAGTAAATTGGTTTATCTACTGGAGTAAGCTGGGTTTATCTACTGGAGTAAACTGGGTTTATCTACTGGAGTAAACTGAGTTTATTTCAAGAGTTATCTGGGTTTATCTACTGGAGTAACTGGGTTTATCTACTGGAGTAAATTGGTCTTCTATACTGGAGTAAGCTGGGTTTATCTACTGGAGTAAACTGGTTTATCTACTGGAGTAAGCTGGGTTTGTCTACTGGAGTAAACTGGGTTTATCTACTGCAGTAAACTGGGTTTATCTACTGAAGTAATCTGGGTTTATCTACTGGAGTAAGCTGGGTTTATCTACTGCAGTAAACTGGGTTTATCTACTGAAGTAATCTGGGTTTATCTACTGGAGTAAGCTGGGTTTATCTACTGGAGTAAATTGGTCTTCTATACTGGAGTAATCTGGGTTTATCTACTGGAGTAACTGGGTTTATCTACTGGATTAAGCTGGGTTTATCTACTGGAGTAAATTGGTCTTCTATACTGGAGTAAGCTGGGTTTATCTACTGGAGTAAACTGGTTTATCTACTGCAGTAAGCTGGGTTTATCTACTGAAGTAATCTGGGTTTATCTACTGAAGTAATCTGGGTTTATCTACTGGAGTAATCTGGGTTTATCTACTGGAGTAATCTGGGTTTATCTACTGGAGTAACTGGGTTTATCTACTGGATTAAGCTGGGTTTATCTACTGGAGTAAATTGGTTTATCTACTGGAGTAAGCTGGGTTTATCTACTTGAGTAAATTGGTTTATCTACTGGAGTAAGCTGGGTTTATCTACTGGAGTAAACTGGGTTTATCTACTGGAGTAATCTGGGTTTATCTACTGGAGTAAACTGAGTTTATTTCAAGAGTTATCTGGGTTTATCTACTGGAGTAACTGGGTTTATCTACTGGATTAAGCTGGGTTTATCTACTGGAGTAAAATGGTTTATCTACTGGAGTAAATTGGTTTATCTACTGGAGTAAACTGGGTTTATCTACTGGAGTAAACTGGGTTTATCTACTGGAGTAAACTGGGTTTATCTACTGGAGTAAGCTGGGTTTATCTACTGGAGTAAGCTGGGTGTATTTCAGAGTTAACCGGGTTTATTTACTTGAGTAAACTGAGTTTATCTACTGGAGTAAGCTGGGTTTATTTTAGAGTTATCTGGGTTTATCTACTGGAGTAAATTGGGTTTATCTACTGGAGTAAATGGGTTTATCTACTAGAGTAATCTGGGTTTTATCTACTGGAGTAACTGGGTTTATCTACTGGAGTAAATGGGTTTATCTACTAGAGTAATCTGGGTTTTATCTACTGGAGTAAGCTGGGTTTATCTACTGGAGTAAGCTGGGTTTATCTACTGGAGGAAATTGGTTTATCTACTGGAGTAAGCTGGGTTTATCTACTGGAGTAAACTGGGTTTATCTACTGGAGTAAACTGAGTTTATTTCAAGAGTTATCTGGGTTTATCTACTGGAGTAACTGGGTTTATCTACTGGATTAAGCTGGGTTTATCTACTGGAGTAAATTGGTCTTCTATACTGGAGTAAGCTGGGTTTATCTACTGGAGTAAACTGGTTTATCTACTGGAGTAAGCTGGGTTTGTCTACTGGAGTAAACTGGGTTTATCTACTGCAGTAAACTGGGTTTATCTACTGGAGTAAACTGGGTTTATCTACTGGAGTAAACTGGGTTTATCTACTGGAGTAAGCTGGGTTTATCTACTGGAGTAAACTGAGTTTATCTACTGGAGTAACCTGGGTTTATCTACTGGAGTAAACTGAGTTTATCTACTAGAGTAAACTGGGTTTATCTACTGGAGTAATCTGGGTTTATCTACTGGAGTAATCTGGGTTTATCTACTGCAGTAAGCTGGGTTTATCTACTGAAGTAATCTGGGTTTATCTACTGGAGTAATCTGGGTTTATCTACTGGAGTAATCTGGGTTTATCTACTGGAGTAATCTGGGTTTATCTACTGGAGTAATCTGGGTTTATCTACTGGAGTAACTGGGTTTATCTACTGGATTAAGCTGGGTTTATCTACTGGAGTAACTGGGTTTATCTACTGGAGTAAATTGGTTTATCTACTGGAGTAAGCTGGGTTTATCTACTGGAGTAACTGGGTTTATCTACTGGAGTAAACTGAGTTTATCTACTGGAGTAACCTGGGTTTATCTACTGGAGTAAACTGAGTTTATCTACTAGAGTAAACTGGGTTTATCTACTGGAGTAAGCTGGGTTTATCTACTGGAGTAAACTGAGTTTATCTACTGGAGTAAATGGGTTTATCTACTGGAGTAAGCTGGGTGTATTTCAGAGTTAACCGGGTTTATTTACTTGAGTAAACTGAGTTTATCTACTGGAGTAAACTGGGTTTATTTCAGAGTTATCTGGGTTTTATCTACTGGAGTAACTGGGTTTATCTACTGGAGTAAATTGGGTTTATCTACTGGAGTAAGCTGGGTTTATCTACTGGAGTAAACTGGGTTTATCTACTGGAGTAAACTGGGTTTATCTACTGGAGTAAACTGAGTTTATTTCAAGAGTTATTTGGGTTTATCTACTGGAGTAACTGGGCTTATCTACTGGATTAAGCTGGGTTTATCTACTGGAGTAAATTGGTTTATCTACTGGAGTAAGCTGGGTTTATCTACTGGAGTAAATTGGTTTATCTACTGGAGTAAACTGGGTTTATCTACTGGAGTAAACTGGGTTTATCTACTGGAGTAACTGGGTTTATCTACTGGAGTAAACTGAGTTTATCTACTGGATTAAACTGGGTGTATTTCAGAGTTACCTGGGTTTATCACACTTTGTAACTGAAGTTTAAATGATTGTTAATGCCCCTTTGTTTATTGCTAACTAAAGGTTAAAGTGGGATTGAAACTCTTTCTGGCATTGCAGCGACATCTTCACCAGGACGTGGCGAAGATTTTTCCGTTCGTTGCTGAACGCCGGCATTGGCTCATCAACGTCTGTCCTGTCGGAGCTGAAGGATGAACTTTCTTCACTTTATCTCTGAAACATCAGGGTTACATGTTGTCTGTGTCTTAATTTTTTATTTTTTTGGTAACTAAATAAAATAAAAACACTATTTGCTGTAATTCTGTCTGATTTATTCATTATATCCACATCAAACTGATGAGCTGTTTGTAGTTCTAATGTGGAACCAGCAGAGGGCGATCTAGTGTGTCTTTCATAAAGAGCAATCTTAAAATTAAAAAATGTTTAGACACCACAGGTGTTGGTTAATGTTTTTAAATAAGTGAATCATAAGGGGTTCACTTAATTACATATTTATTCATTGAATTATTTCGCAGATTTGAAGCTGCAGTCAAACATCAGTTCCTCCTGCTGTACAATAATAATAAATTAAACCCAGAAACCTCTACAGAACATACAGGAGCTGTGGTGCGGTTCAGACGTGGAGTTTGAGGAGATAAAAGCTGGGTGGGTTCTGGTATTGAGTCATGTCCCGTTCTGCCCTGAGGGGAGAACCAGGCATGCTGCAGCCTGCAGACAGAGTGGAACCTCCTCTTTTATCCTTCACTCTTTGTTTCTTCACCCCTGCCGGAGGGGAGGCGCGCAGTTCTGCTCCTTAGGCCTGGTTCCTCTGTTTTAAATGTGCATCTTCTGCTGAAACAACAGCTGTCTATGAGTTTCAGAAGATCTGTAGATGCCACTTTTTTCTTGCACCAAATTATAAATAAAAATTCCCGAATTCTTTTAGTTTCTCCCAGATCTGTCACTGACGCCGCTGTTGCTCCGCCTCCTCCCACTTACCTGGGACAAGGTGAGACAGAGACGGGAGATGTGGGGGAGGAAGGAAGGAAGAGGAGCAGCGGAGAGAGAGTCAGAGGAGAACGGCGGAAAGATCTGGACCCACCTGGACTCTACGGCCAGGTAAAAACACCGGAGGTGGAACCTGATCTGGGTTACAGTTCTGCTGTGAAGGTTCTGTATTTATTCACATTCATACGACTCCTCAGAACCTTTTTATCTTGTTGGTTCTCTACAGAACTTTGGAAGAACATCTGCCTGTTCTAAGAAGCATCTGTTATTTAGAAACCTCAGAGTGAGCAGAATCAGAACTGCTCTCCTGGTCCAACTGAGTCTTATCTGACAGGGTTGGAGGAACTGGGTTTGGGTTCCTGACAGAACCCGTCACACCTGGCTGTGTGTGCTGCAGTAAACTGATCTGTATGAATGGAAGTGATCTGAGAGCAGCACCGTGTTTGGTTGGATCCGACCTCGTAGATGTTTCAGTTGAGTAACTGGACTTCTGAGGTTTCTCAGCCCAGCTGCAGGTTGCATGGTACCGGTTTAAACCCATGTGGGCTCAGTGTTATGAGCTGCAGTATTTATTGTTCTCTATACTGAGCTTTAACATGATTCTAACACCTGATGGTTCTGATTCGCTTCAGAGATCCGGCTCAGAGACGAGCCTAGAGATGTGAGGACCTCAGTGGCATGGTTGCTTCTCAGCATCTTTTAAACTTACTGGATTTTTCAGCAAACAGACCTTGTTTTGTTTTGCAAGCTTAAGGCGGTGCCCCCTGTCGGTCCCCTGGCAGAATGCATGTCAGGACATCTTTCATTGGCTTCATATCTTAGACCCAGAGATGCTTTAGGCCAGTGGCTCATACGGATTACCAGTTTCCTTCTCCTCCCAGTTAGAACCTGTGAACAAATCATCTGGTATGTTTAAACCAATATATATGTGTTTATTTTTTGTTGTAGTTTGGTATTTTTGGTAATAATGGCAGTAGATCTGACATATAATTACATTTAATTGGACACCAAACTATCAGTAAACCTCCAGCTGGTAAATAGTGTTTACTTAAGCCCAGTTTTGGACTTTTTTAAAGATGGTTTTGGGTTGAGTTCACACTGGTCTATGAGATCATCTTAAAATCAGTTTAAGCCTGCTTTTAGTATGTGTTTTATTTGTTTTGGAGGACGTATTAAAACAATTTCAGCGTCCATCCATCCATCCATCCATCCATCCATGTGGGGTTATCCATTCAGGGTCACGGGGGCTGACCTCCAGTGGTCATTGGCAGGGAGGCGGGGGATCCTCTGGACAGTTTGCTTTTACTTTGTTTAGTTTTTGGTTATTTTTGGGGCCATATTTGTGAGCGTTTTGTGACGTTTCAGGTATTAATTTGAATTAGTTTTGCATCAGTTTCAGGCTTCCTTCGGCACCTGTCTACAACTGCTTTTAAACTTCTTCTGCCCTTGCTTTAATGTTTAATTTTTGCGAGTATTTTATTGCCAGAATTTGGACCGGGATTCAAGCTGTTTCGAAGCTTATTTTGCAGATGTTGGAGGATGATCTAAATATTTTCTGGGTCTAGAAGCGACTGGCTGGCTGAAATTTTATGTTTTAAAGACTTTTTGAATCCTGCTTAAAGAAACCATAAAACTTTCTGCTCTGGAGACCTGGAGGCACCATTTGTTCTTCTGGGACCTTTGGTTTAACTCATGACCAACTTTTGGTTGTGTTTTTCTGGCTCAACTAAAGTTAGACTTTAATAAATTTATATAATTATTATGTCTGGATTAAACAGAATACAGGTGTATCCTAACCATGTCAGATATGGATAAAATCTCTGGCCACGTTGTCACTCATATACATCCTGTAGCGGCCACTGGAGGGCGCTGTCACAGTGACGCCTCCCTGTGGGTCATAACAAGCTGCTAGTCCAGTGCAGCCACTGGTGAGTCTGGCTCCTGTCTGATATCCAGGCTGATTTCCAGTCAGAGGAAGGAGTCATGGTGGAGCTGTCTGGTCATGTAGAGGTTGATTCCTCAGGTATGTCAGTGAGTCACACCCTGAAAACACACACCTGGTGTACAGGTACCCAGGTGATCTTCTTTAACCTGCAGGTAAACATACAGCTTCAGTTTATAAATGGTTTGCATGAGAAGAAAGCTGCATGAAATCTGGTGTTTGTGCAAAATAAAAAAATCACCTCTAACCTTAAAGCTCAAACTGCAAAAACTGGAAGATCTTCCTTCTGCTAAATGCTTCTTAAAAATCCTGATCTTATTTTTTATCAGAAATAATAAATGAATCCTGTCAGGAGGGTTAAACTGAACTCTGAAAAAAATTTGCAGCTTTGGTATCAGCTTCACAGTCAGTCAGAATAAATAGTTCAACAGTTTAACAATATCTAGGACACCAGCCCTGCAGACCCGGTTACACGTGCTGCCTTTACTAAAACAGGTTTCAGATGTTCAAATTGTTCCAGGTGGTAACTGGACCCTGCTGGTCCAAACCCTCCCAGCCTGCAGGTGTCCACTTCACCTGCAGGTGATTGGTCTTAGCTTATTATGTTTTTTTGGGACATAAAACCTCCAACTGGATCTTTTGTTTACTGTGAGACATCCTGTAACTCTGAAGAGAAGCTGTCCTCTGATTGGACCGCAGAGTGATGCATCATCATCATCTGTGGTCAGATGTTGTGTTTCAGGTCTCACTCTCAGGTCATCAAGAAAACCATAAACTTTAAGGCTTTAATGGAGCCAGTGAGCCAAAATAAGCACATAGAGAATGTTGGGTTTTCAGTCACTGTGCTGGTTATGGTGGTCCATTTGAACGGAACCAGTTTCAAGAAAAGTCACAAAGAAACTCCCAATGAATCTGAAACTCGTCCCAAACGATGTTTTAAAAATGTTTCAGAGTTGGTCTAAAATCGACCCAGAACCTGCTGAAACAAAGAGGAAGGGAACTCGAAAAGCAGATCAGAACCGTTAAGAGAGAGATGCCGGGTGGACAGAACTCTTACTTTGAAAATTTTTGTCTGCTTTTTCTGTCTAGATGAACTCTGTTTAAACAGTTTTCTGGAGGTTTTTATAAACCTAATTTTTTTAAGGTGTTTAAAATAAAGCTCATAATTGCTGAAGTTCTCACAGCCCTTGAACTTTGTGACTTTGTGACGCGTCTCAGAGATCTTTAGATATGGACGTCCACCTTAACAGACAGACTGGGCAAGGAGAGCATTATGTAGAGAGCCAGCCAAGAGGCCCATGGTTACTCTGGAGGAGCTGCAGCTCAGGAAGAAGAATCTGTACTCCATAAATCTGACTTTAAGGAAGAGTGTCAGAAGAAAGACAGAAGAAGTCCAGGTAGGAGACACAGCAAACGTGTGGGAGAAGATGATCTGATCACATTAGACTATGTGTGGTTGGGAGCCAACACTGAACATCTCCCTGGTCACACCAACCCCAGCATGGACCTTGGTGGTGGTGGCGTCGTGCTGTGGGGATGCTTTTGAGCAGCAGGGACAGAGAGGTGGATCACAGTTGACTGGAAGACCTAATTACATGGAAGAATCTGTGGCCAGACTTAAACCCTGATGTTCTCAGACGTTCTCCATCCAGCCTGACTGATCCAAAACTCCACTTCACAGTTCTGCACAACTTTGTGTTGGTCTGTGACCTAAAATCCATCTATGAAACACACTGAAGTTTATGTTTGGAACGAGACAAAACAGGGTTCTGCATGACCTCAAGCAAACATCTGAACATCTGCTGGGAGGTCGAGCTCAGACCCGCTGACTTCATATCTCTGCATTTCTTGGAAACATGTTGCTGCTGTTTCCACAGATAAACCTTCATCACTTAGGACCAGATTTCAGCTCATAACCTGAGCTGAAGCTCCTCCTCCTGTTTGCTCACAGGGAGTGGAGGAGGATGTGGATGATCTGATCCGGTCAGCAGAGGATGATGATGGGTCATCTACCTCTGAGCTTCACCCTCTCCCTGCTTCCTTACAGGCTAAGGTGGACCGAGCAGATTTGGCCCAGACCAGATCGGGCCGGGCCGGGCCAGCCTGACCTGAGGCTGAGAAACATCAACACACTCCCAGGTGAGACTCAGAGGAAGATCTAAGTGCTGCAGAAACTCTTTATATCTGTGTTGGACTTTTAACTCTTAGAAATGTCAAAGAAGAAGGAACTGTGAATATTAGCAGACAGAACACAACATCTGCTTCTCCATGGCAGAAGGTTCTGGGAGACATATGAAGGTCATGGTGGGATTAATATTTTAGAATGAGAGTTATTATTTTCATTAGAAGCAAGCGAACAAGGACTGGAGCAATGCTCTGCAAGGGTTTGGGTTTGAAACCTTCTCAAGCCTAAAGGGTCCAGGGTGATGCTCAGTTTGAGAAGCTCACATCTCTCCACTCGAGAGAAAATGAAGCATGTCTTCTTTAAAACATCTATGATTTCCTGAAGAGCTGCACACATCTTTGCTGAGCTATACAGCAGATCTCCATGATGTCCCCCTGGAAGATCTGCACCTAGATCTGAGCTGCCGGACATTAAAAACGGTCCATATTTATGTTCCAGATACCATCAGGTTCTTTTTGGTAGGCCGGCTGCTCCTGGGAAGGTTCCCCGCTGTTCCATGTTTTCTCTATCTGTGGATGATGGTTCTCACTGTGGTTCTCTGGAGTCCCAAAGCTTTAGAAACGACTCTGTAACTTATTACACACTGATACATTATAGTGACTTTGTTTCCCATCTGTTCTTTCAGCCTACTTCCTGCTGTCATACAGGTTCTGTTTAAGTGAGTGATTAGTTCTAAAGGTCTGGCAGTACTCAGACCTGGTTGTGGCTGAAGAAAAGTTCTGTTCACTGCTGGTATTCATTATTTATAAGGGGGTGAATACTTTTTCACCTATAGAACCAGGTCTGTTTGGACATTTTTCTTCCCCAGTGTTTTATATTTACTGCCTGGTGATGAAATTAGTGTTGATTTCTATAAGGGATGTGAGGCTTATAGTTGGAGCCATGTGCAGCTAAGTGTTAACGGATCAGAACCAGAGTCAAAATTAGTGAACTTTTCTTTAAAGACGGGAAATATATCTTCTGGGATAAAGGACAAGGGGGGACATCAGTCCCAGTCCAGTTGTCTTTATATTGAAGGTTTTCCTGCTGGTTTTCCATTATTCCCAGGAGTTTTATGTGTTCCTCAGTCAACAAGAATTGCAGCAGGTTTTAATAAAGAAATCCAATGTATTTGTTAAGAGCAGAGACAATGATGATGATGAGCGTTTCTCTAGTGTATGAGCTGAGATTGACTCACATCTCTTTGGTCTCCTGCTGATTTTCATCTCATCCACAGAGACTTGTTATGAAACTTCATCAACGAGACGAGACCTAACATGAGCTGCAAAACGTATTTTAGACAAAAATACCAAGAGACATGAAAAAACCCAGAGCAGGAAGAGGAGCTGTCCTCTGTTTTCAGTGTGTTCAGGCTGTACGTCTCTGTGCTGTCCATCATGTCTCTGACTGACCAGTATCTCCGCTGTTGTTCCTCTCCACCCACTCAGAGCACCACATCCTGTTGTTTCCTTCAGGTCCCACCTCGCAGCCGGTACTGTGTTTCCGTGGCAATGTTCCGCCGCAGGAAGAAGAAGCACCGGCTGGAGATCTCGGCGCCGCGAGACTTCCAGCACCGCGTCCACACATCTTTTGACATCTCCACGGGACGTTATGTAGGTCTGCCGGCACAGTGGCAGAGCGTCATCGACACCCTAAGGAGGCCACGCCCACTCGTGGACCCGTCCAGGATCACCAACATAGAACCCAGAAAGGTCAGAGGTTCAATTTTTATTCTGGAATATTTGAAAATAAGACATGGTTTAGAAATTTGCAAAAAAGCTAATTTTACTGAATGAACGTTAGTTTTTATGATTGGCAGTCAACATGTAAAACTCAAACTATTTTTTTATATCATTAAGTTCAAAAAGAAAATAAAAGAAGACAATCACTTCCTAAGGCAGGAACGACTAAACGAAACCTGAAGAATCAGAAGTTAATATCAGACATATTTTGAGAGAATATTGTATATGTGCACTCATGCTGGAACCTCTGGCAACGTTGTGGAAAAAGCCCTAAAATAAACAAATGCTTTATTACTGCACAGAAAATAAAATTGGTCTGAAAGTTTGTTTGATGATGATAATAAGAGTAAAGCTTGTCCTGCACAAAAAGGTTAACACTGGAGAACATGGAGCAACATAGAGCATGATGGCAATGGAAGGAACCAGTAAGGAACAAAGAGAACCAGTAAGTATGTATACTTAGGCAGGGATAGAGAAATGAGTAGAGCAGAAACACAAAGAGACCTCAGGAAGTATCGAACAGAACAAGAATAAACTAGTGTGACTAACAATAATTATACTAATAATATAATAATAAACACTCAAGGATCTTGACAGTACGCTTTACTTTTTAAGTTGAGAGACGAGTGCAATGTTTTGGGAAAGATGTTTTGTTTATTGAGACTAAATAATAAAATTAAATGGTTGGTTCCCTCCACAGCCATCATTGGATGATCCTGAACACATGTCCAAATCAGTACAGAAGTGGTTCATCAGACACAAAATGTATATTAACAAAATGAGTTGCTTAACCTATAATTTACCCACAATAAGTTTAAACGTATTTACCAATAAAAATGGAACAACTTTGTTTTTTGAAGTATAAATGGTTTAATTGTCTTAAATGTCAAAATAGTCAAATAGGCAAATATTAGGGTTCAGATATGAAACATAATTATTTAAAAAGAATGAGCAAAAAGGAAAGTATTAATAGGCAACAATTTTTTAAGCTGCAAAGAAAACATTAAACTTTTTAAAAACATTTCAATCAAAAAATCCGAGAGGGAAATTTATGCATTTGAGAAGTAAAACGTTGCTTGAAATGAACATGGTATCTTGTGTTTGTTTGTCAGCAGACAATTGTTCGTGGCAGCTTCATTGGCCATGGCGACTACATCAGTCATGTGATCTCCGAGATGAGCCGTGTGTGTGTCACCAGCTCCAACTCTCTGCGCCGCACCAGCCCGTCGGTACGGAAACGCACCCAGTCGCTGGGTCGACTGGGAGAACAGGCGGAGGAGGAGTCATATCACTACCTGGAGATCAGTCGCCGGAGCAGCAGCGTAAAGACCGGCGGGAGCTCTACCTACTGGCAGGATCGCATCCGGCAGGTGCACAGTGAGAGTGGCAGCCCCAAAGTGAACAGGGACCTGCAGAGAACCAAGTCTAGCAGCCAGGTGAGCGCTGTGCCTGAGGCTGTTCCACTCAGCCCTGGGTCACCTCAGAGGACAAGTTATGTGGTTGAACCAAGTATCCGCAATGGGGTCACAAGGCAAAAACAGAGGCCAACCTCCTATCACCACAACCTACAGACAGCAGAGACCAGCAAGCCTCAGCTGAGACTTAGACCAGGTCCAAATCATCTGCCTGACCTGCTATCATCTTCCAAAGAGTCGCCCAAAAGGCCGCATTCTTCTTATGACCTCAAGGTAGCGATCTGTCTGGACCTGACCCAGGTTAGATTGCTTTATAACCGTTGTGGTCTGATAATGAAACTAAAGTATTAATTTGCTTTGCTTTAGCTGCCGTCCTCTCGCCCTCGACTGCCTCCACCCAACAGCACCAGCAGTCCCATCATCACGGGCAGAGTGTTACCTCAGCCCTCACCCCTTCCCCCCTCCGGCTTCAGTGTTTCTATGAAACATGCATCCTCACCCACTCAGGAAAGCTCTTTACAGCCCGGACCCTCCCCCACCAGTTCCCCAGGCCGCCCCCCCCCATCTACCCCTGAGAGAGGTCCTCAGAAAGTGACCCATGAACAGTTCAAAGCAGCGCTGGAAATGGTTGTGGACCCAGGCGATCCAAGGGTGACTCTGGAGAACTTTGTAAAGATTGGGGAGGGGTCCACAGGTGTGGTGTGCATCGCCCGAGAAAGGCACAGTGGACGTCAGGTGGCGGTGAAGATGATGGATGTAAAGAAACAGCAGCGGAGAGAACTGCTCTTTAATGAGGTACTTAAAGACATGCTGCACTGTCTGCGCTGATGACGTTTCACTCACCTCGGCATGCTGGATACTTGAAACAAAAAATTAGACTGATAGTGTGACTGTCTGTCTGATTGATTCAGTTCATAATTATTTGACCACTTTGAGAGACTCATAGACCCTTGAAAGGTCATACCCAGATCATCAGCCGATCCCTAAATATAAAAATACGAGAAAAAAAGAGGGCAACCTCCTGCTGATGCAGCAAAACATTGAATTCCACACATTATTGTTCCTGTTTAATATACACTATTAAGAACATCAAATGTGGCACTTCAAATACTTGATGTTCCACAAAATCCACTGAATTTCCTCTCTTTCAGACTCACACAAAATTAATTTTTTTTACCATCTGTAGCCTCTTTGAACAAATAGTTCTATCATTGACCAGCAAAGATGAGTCCCTATCTGAGCTTCCCCTGGTTATTAAGGAGACAACAAGAATGTCGTTGCCACTATGGATAAAAGACATTCTGAAGGTTGAACACACATCAGTAGTGTGGGACACCTTATTGCTCTTGTTTCAAGTGCCACTGCTACTGAAGGTACTAACATTGGCAGATGTCCAATGACCTTTGACTGGGGTGTCAAACTCCAGTCCTCGAGGGCCAGTGTCCTGCAACACACCTGAATCAATTGACTTAATTATCTCTTTATGCATTCAAGTTCCAGAGTCCTGATAATGACCTAATTATGTGATTCAGTTGACAGAGAGACACATCTAAAAGTTACAGTTTTGTCCAGGGGTCTGCTGTCTGTGGCTCTGGAGCCGCATGTGGCCCCTAATACGTTTAGCCAAACATGCAAACAAATTGAAGACTGTTTTAACATGTAAAGTTGATAAGAAAATGCTAGGTTTAGCAAATTTTTGTTGGCGTTTTCATGCAATATATGGATAGCATTTCCACTAAGAATGACACTAATAGTGTAAGGAATATTACTTTTTATGGATTTACTTTTTTGTCATTGGGTTGCAAGCTTTGTGCTTTTTTATGTCTTAGCTACTTTTTATTTCAAGAGTCATGTTGCTTTTTTGGCTCTAAACAAATTTAATTTAGCTGGACTAAAGGCAAAAATGATCTCAGGGTTGTAAAGTTTGCTGACCCCTGGTCTGGTTTCATTGTCGGACATAAAACTTCTTCGCATGGTCTTTTTTTTCCTCTCAGGTGGTCATCATGAGGGATTACCAACATCCCAATGTGGTGCAAATGTTCCAAAGTGCTCTGGTGGAAGATGAGCTGTGGGTCATCATGGAGTACCTGCAGGGTGGCGCTCTGACCCAAATCATTGGTAAAACCAGGTGAGCAGAGGGTCTCAGAAGCATATCTGGTTGGTGGGTTTATTCAGCTCTGCAGTAATATTTTGATCTTCAGGCTGAACGAGGAGCAGATAGCGACGGTATGTGAGAGCGTTCTGCAGGCGCTGTCCTACCTCCACTCTCAGGGCGTCATCCACCGAGACATCAAAAGCGACTCCATCCTGCTCACACTAGATGGCAGGGTAGGCCTGTTTGTTCTTTTTCATGCAGAACTTTAGAGCAATATCAGAAAAAAAACTACAAAAAACAATAAAATCATTAGTTGAGATGTGCTATATAAGGAAAACAGTATTTTTGCATCATAATCTTCATCACAGATCTGTGGTAAACAGACTATAGTCATCAGTGTTTTACAGAGACACATGCCTCACGTGTTTCTTCTTTATGTGGAAAAACATTTAAAAGATTTCCCAAGACTTTTATTAGCAATACCATCAAATTCATGCGAAAAGTAAATATTTCCAATGTATTCTGTTTTCTTCCTAACTTTGTAACGGATCAACTGGATGTTATCTACTGGACCAAATCCTAGCTAATGGTGACATATTCTGTGTTCTTATTGCTTGTAGTTAATCTCAGTGTTTTGGCTTCTTGTGCTCCACCTGCTTTGCGAGAACTCATCCCATAGGGTAGATGGAATAATCTTCTCAGTGGGGTAAAGATCTTCAAATTTCCTGACCACAGGACCAACATTTCAATGTTAGCCTTTTGGCTCCATCTGGACAATCCCCATATTGTCACTAAACTCTTCCTGGATTGTTGGAAGCAGTTGTTGTTGGAAGATGTTCTGATCCCACTCTTCATGAATGGCAGGTTTTTTTTCTAAAGAATAAGGAGACCAACTCTCTTGGAGCTTGAAGAAAAGTCAGGATTAGGAATTGTAAACATTTCAAGATAATTTAAATTAACCTTTTATCTACATGTAAATGTAAACTTCCTGAAAGTTTGTTACTGCTTTGAACATTACCCAACAATGATGCAGTGATGCTGCTAACATCACTACACCACTCAGAAACTGGACCCACTCTGTCCTCCACTGTCTCAGCAGCGCCGGCTTGACTGAGTCAGCGCCTTGAGCCAGCGGCTCAAACTGATAAAGCTCAGGCCCGCTGGGCTCCATAAAGCCTCCCTCAATCTCCGGTGACAAAGGGGGTGAAAAATCCTCCACCTCAAAAGATCTATCCTTGGTGAAACTACCAACATGGAGCAGAGCTGCTCCATGTTTCAACATGCCAAATTAAGCTAGCTGCCACTTTTCCTCGTCCTCCTGACCACACCCCCGCTTAACCCCTCTGCTCATCCCCACACATGGCCACGCCCCTCAGTGTCTCTTGGCACCGCCCGCTTTGATGGCTTTTTTGTTGTTGTCTGGGGGCGGAGTTATGTTTTTAGCTCTGCACTGCCTCAGCACTCAGACTATAAATACCAGCAGTAATTCTTTAGCCCTACTGCAGGGTTTGCTTCAGGCACAAATCAATAACAACTCAGACCTATTTCACTTGTTCAGGTAACATTGAACTAGCAAATGACTTTACCTGTGCAAAATGCCTCTCTTCTGCCTTTACATGCTGCTGAGGGAAACGTGCATGAAGACATGTCTGTAGGGTGCAAAGTTGTCTGTACAAGTGGTGTACAATGTGTCTGAAACACAGGAAGGTACTATTTGAAGCATTGTTTATGAAATCTTTTGTTTTGCTCGTCTACCCTGCTGCAGATAAAGCTGTCCGACTTTGGTTTCTGCGCTCAGATCAGCAAAGACGTCCCAAAGAGGAAATCTCTGGTTGGGACTCCATACTGGATGGCTCCTGAGGTGATCTCCAAAATGCCGTACGGCACAGAGGTGAGAACAGGGTCATTTCCAACAGAGGAACTGCAGTCACTGAGTTTCCCCCTTCGGTTGAATAAACCTTCAGCTGTTTACAGAGACTTCTTCTGAACGTTTTTACCATTGAAAACTGAAAATGACAGTGACCCTTTAGAGGATTTGTTTCTCGGGAACCTTTCCACATTTTGGCACATTAAAACCACAAATGTTTGTGTATTTTATTTGAATGTTGTTATAGACAAACAAAACGTTTTCAATACTTTGCAGAACTATCCCTGGCTGCAGGTCCAGCTTCAGGTCCTGTAGGGTTTGTCTCTACCAGCTTTTAACATCTAGAGACTGGATTCTATGTCTGTTCTTCTTTGTAAATCAGCTCAAGCTCAGCCATATTAGATGGAAAGCATATGTGAACATCAGTTTTCAAGTTTTTCCATAGATTCTTAAAAGGATTTAGGTTTGGACTTTGACAAGGCCATTGTAACACATGAATATGCTTTGATCGAAACCATCCCATTGGATCCCTGGCTGTCCTGGTGGTACTGTAGGTGAACCTCCACCCCAGTCACCAGTCTTCTGCAGCCTCTAACAGGTTTTCTTCCAAGATTGTCCTAGATTTAGCTCCATCCATCTTCCCATCAGCTCTGACCAGTCTCCCTGTCCTTGCTGAAGAAAAGCATCCCCAATTCTTGATCCTGTGACCATCGTGTTTTACTTTGGGCATGGTGTGTTTAGGGTGTGCGTTCAGTGTTAGTCTTCCTACACACATAGTGTTTTGCATGTAGACATCATCACCTTCTTCCACTTTTGCTGTTTTCTCCTGCATGATTTTTGGGTAACTGCAAACAGGATGTCTGGTATTCTTCTTGCCACTCTTCAATAAAGAACAGATTTGTGGAGTGGACAAGTAATATGTTTCCTGTGGACAGATTGTACTTGATCTGTGGATTGCTGCAGCTCCTCCAGAGTTACCAAGGGCCTCCTGGCCTCTTCTCTGATTATTGCTCTCCTTGCCCAGTCCGTCAGTTTAGGTAGACTAGTTTGCCACCTTATACCCCCAGGAAAACATGAACTTTCTTATTTAATGGCTCAGATAAATTCCTACAACCAGCGTTTACATCTGGCGAAATAATTGAAAAGCTTCTTCTAAACAGTGTCTAACAGTTCCTTTCTCTTTTAGGTGGACATTTGGTCCCTGGGAATCATGGTGGTGGAAATGGTGGATGGTGAGCCTCCGTATTTCAATGAAACACCCATCAGTGCCATGAAGAAGCTGAGGGACGAAGCAGCTCCAAGTGTCAGGAACATCCAGAGGGTCAGAAAAACCCTGAAAATGCACACACATACACTGAAACCTTGTATTTATGCAAAGTGAGGCCACAAGGCCAGAAACTGCTTTGGGAGAACCATCTTCCAAATGTGGAATCACAATAATATGGAAGATATGTGGGATAAGTATGGATTCACAGCCCTTGGAGGATGTTCGGTCAGTTTTATCCTGTCACAAAAAACTGAACATTCTGAATTTGTAAAAACATACCTTGAAAAATTGTGACATTATTGTGAAAAATGACAGATCAAGATGAGGAAAAATACTAGAATATTTGTAATAATAATTTTTATTTTAATTTCTAAAACACAAACCTGCACCAAGTAATTTCTGCAGATGAGTCTGCAGCTTAATGACCTCAACGAGCTGCTGCAGTTCACTGACGAGCAACATGGTTTGAGCAACAGAGCTCTCAGCTGAAACAATAGAAACTATAATAAGACTCATTCAGGAAGGTGCATCGATGAGGTAGAACATTATGACCACTGACAGGAAAAATAAAAGTTACCAATGATCTCTTAACCATGGCACCTGTTAATGGAGTAAGTCTGGGCTGTGTGGTCCAATCCAAAAGATGAGCTGCTGCTGCTCAAATTACTAAAAGGGTAATTCTAGTTGTAGTAGAAAGCTATCCGAACACACCATGCACCCCAGTTTGTTTCAAATGGGACTACATAGCTGCAGACCAGTCAGAGTGTCCATGCTGAGCCCTGTCCACAGCTAGAAGAAGCAACAATAGGCACATTAGTTGAACCTGTAACATCTATCTGAACATTGTTGCTGATCATGCAGTCAATATTCCCTGATAGCTTTGACCTCTTTCAGACACAAAACAAATAAATGGTCCAGAAAAGAACAAAACAACCATGGCTGAGGTGTTGACTTGGCCCCTAAATTACCCAGATCTTAATCCAATTAGGCCTCTATGGGATATGCTGGATAAAAAGTCTGATACATGGAGGTTCCATCTCACAACCTCCAGAACAGAAGGATCTGGTGCTAAATCTTGGTGCTTTGGTGCTAGATGGTTTGAAGCCTTTTTGGCAGCAAAAGGGGGAATAATACACTATTAGGCAGATTAGTGCAATTTGTGCAGAGTAGTTTAAATGTGTGTGTTGTTCCTGGTCAGAGGTGCATGAGTGGTGCAGCTGCTAGCCCTGTTGCATTGCAGCAAGAAGGTTCTAGGTTTGAATGTTGGCCAGGGAGTTTGCATGCTTTCCTTGTGCATGTTGGTTTTCTGTCCCGTGTGTCTCTGTGTTGCCCTGTGATGGAGTGGCAACCTGTCCAGGGTGTCCCCTGCCTCTCTTGCTCACTGACAGATGAAGATGGGAACGAATTCCTCCACGACCCTGCAAGTATAAGAAGATAAAGACGATGGATTTCTTTTTCCTTAATGGAACATTGAAAACAAATGAAGAGTCAATTAGATTTACATCTTGAACCATCATTACAACCAAGAAGGAAGAAAACAGGGTCCTAGTGGGCTGAAGAGAAGCAGTTATGGACTGTGGATGATCGGATGCATCCAGAATCTGCTTTGGTCAAGAAGATGATGGAACATTTGGTGTCTTCGCACTGAAACATTTTAAGATGAGAAAAGCAGCAGTTTTCCACAGTCAGAGATGATCTGGAGCTGCATGGATAGAATGTATCTAGTGACGAGGAAGTGATTATCTGGGACAATGGGGCATCGGTTCACTTAGCAAAGAGTTTTCAAATGTTTCTTCTGGAACCAAAAATCAATTCAGTTACATGGCCAGCAAACAGAACGGATCTCGGTCCAACTGGGAATCTATGGTGGAAACTGGAAAAACTGGTGCATGTCAAGGCTCCACCCTACAGAGACAATCTGTCAGCTGCTATGTGAGAACGCTGGAACCTGATTGGTGAGGAATATTGTTTTTCATTGGAGACGTCCTCGCAGATTTCAAACTGTCTTAAAATGCAGAGGACCTGCAGCAAAGTACCAGATGGGTTGGTACGTTGTTTTTTGGCCCATGGCCCATGGTTCCACCTTCCTCTTCCTCATCTGAAAAAGACTCATTACATAATTTATAGCTTCAGCTGTTAAATTAATAGTTTTTAACAGGGTCTGTACAAGTGTTTACTTAGATGTTTTCCTGGTTGAAGTTTATGGTTCCTTTAGTGGGATCTTTAGCATCCGTTTACATATTCTTTTTTTAAAGTACTTTTGTTAAAAACCTTTAATTATGCATCATGATGTCTGTGCAACTTATATGTTTAATGAATTTTTGAGGTCTAATAAATCAACAGAATTACCACGATGTCTAACATGCTGACAGGTAGTTATGTGGTGTGGGATGTAGCTGATCATGTCCCGGGTTTGCTTTCAGGTGTCTCCAGTGCTGAAGGACTTCCTGGATTGCATGCTGACCCGCAACACGCTGCAGCGCAGCACCGCTTCCGACATGTTGGAGCATCCCTTTCTGCTGCAGGCCAGTTCGCCGAGATGCCTGGTGCCGCTGGTGGAGCAGCACCGCAAACGAATGTCGCTCTGCTGAGGTTCACTTGGATCTTATTATTCGTGTCTCACCCAGAATCATAAACAAAAAGATCAGGAATCTCATGTGGGATAAAACCTTAGACCCAGCTGACAATATCTGGGAGAATTATCTGTTTGTGCTCATGACTCAGCCTGAGACTCTCTGGAAATAACCTGTTGGACTCACCTGTGCCCTGCTTTATGACTCACTGGGATTATACCAAAAAGATCTACTGGGAGGATACCTGATATTCCACTTGAGACGTGCTTCTGAATAACCTACCTGAGGCTCATCTGGACACACGTCTCAAGTCAACAGAATCTAAGCAGAACACTGAAATAATACAACAAAAGTTCTATCATTTAACTATTATGATTTATTATCAACATTTGCACTTGTTCACACTTTGACGCATGTGAGCTTTTAAAAAAACAAATATTGAATAAATATCAATATTCTGCTGTCAGTTATTGCTCATGTTGTGGCTTGTTGTTTTATGACCAACATTAAAAATCAATGAATCATCGGTTTGAACTTATGTTTAAAACAGGAGCAACATGTGAGTCTAACTGTCCATTCAACACGCTAAGGATAAACTTATTTCTCATTTCCTGGCATCTGATTTTAGTACAATAACCTGTTTTAACGACACATTTTACCAGTTCATGTATTTTATTGGGATTTTATGTGACAGACCGACTCAAAGTAGGACATTATTCTTCAGACTCCACCCTGATTCAGAACTTTGTAGAACCTCTTCTGGCCGCAAGTTGAGCTTCTTAGTTGGAATCATGTTTGGACTTTAACTAGGCCATTCTAACACATGAATCTGGCTTTATGTTTTGGGTGGTTGTCCTGCTGGAAGGGGAACCTCCACCCTAGTCTCGGGTCTTCTGCAGCCTCTAACAAGTTTTCTTCTAGGATTGTCCTGGATTTAGTTCCATCCACATCATCACATTAACTCTGACCAGCTTCTCTGTTCCTGATGAAGAAAACTATCCCCATAGCATGATGCTGCCACCACTTTGTCTCACTCAGGGAGTGGTGCTGTCAGGGTAAAGTGGAGTGTTAATTTTCCTCCAAACATAAAGTTTTGGCCAGAGCACCTTCTTCTGCATGTTTGCGTTGTCTCCTTATTGGCTTGTAGCCTTTCTTCTTGTCACTCTTCCATTAAGACCAGATTTGTGGAATGAAAGACTAACACTTGCCCTGTGGACAAATTCTCCCACCTGAGCTGTGGGTCTCTGCAGCTCCTCCAAAGTTACCATGGGCCTCTTGGCTGCTTCTCTGATTAATGCTCTCCTTGCCCACCCTATCTTGGTAGTTCTGCAGGTGATGGATTGAACAGAGCTCTGGGAGATGTTCAGCTGAGTGAATTCTGCTGGAACGACATCTTAATGACATCCGTGTTCAGGTCTGGGGTAGGCCAAACTGGTCACCAGTTTAAATAGCTGTGGGCAGTGCGGATTATCCTGAGTTACTGATTCTCTTCATCTCACCATACTGGAAGGACGTTTTTGCTGAAGAGCTGCTGAGACAAGAAACACTGAAATGTACAGATTTTCAATGAGTTCAGATTTGTGTTTGTTTGTATCTGTCAGCTTTATTTAGTTGGAGCTACATGAAATCACACCTTACAGGTAGATCTGTTAGCTTCTGGTCCGAAAACACTGTTAGGACACCACTTCCCACCTGGCCATCCATGAGTACCAGAGCCCTCCTCATGTTTATAGGAGACGCCTGTGGTTAGGTTGAGAGGAGGTGCTCAAGAGACCTGGAGGTTTCTTCAACTAAATGTTTCATGCTTGGACCTTCAGGGTTTCTACAGGACTGTTAGCTGCAGGATTCTGAATTATTTCATGTGTTTAATTGTAATAAATGTATTCATTTTTTTCATTAACTGTGACAACATTTTCTTCTCAGCCTGATAAAGAACATGTGCCCTGTTTGACTTGTAATCTTTCCTTCCTGGGAAAACAAATAAACCCATAAAAGCTTAGGATTAACTTGACGTTCCTGCAGATGATGAGTGTATGTAAACTTCTGACCGGTCTCAAGGACAACCTGTTGATGAGAGTCATCAAATTTTTGTTTGGTCATTTCCGATCATGGACTGAGACAGTAATATTTTTGGATACGCCTGGCTGATTTCTGGTTGCTTTCTTCTGGGAACCACAGCATCTCCAACTGGAGAAAGAATCTCTTTGGGTTTTTACTTTAAAAAAACAACTTTTCTAAATTAGAAAATCAGAACAGGATGCAGCTGCAGTGGATTCATTTAATCTCCTCAACCTGAGCTCTGCACAGAGGAGCCTGCAGGCTGAATGAAGCTCCACACATGCAGATAAAACCTGTCGGGTTTCTATTTTCAGACTGAAGAGTCCAGAGAGTTTGAGATAAAGAGACACAAACTCTTGAGTTCATCACTGAACACATATCAGTGATTAACAGCAAAGTGTTCGAGCTTCTTCATCTTCCTCATCTTAAAAGTTTAAAGCAGTTTTTATTAAAAAGTAACAAAAGCAAAAAGGCTAAATGTGACTTTAATTTATATTTAATGCAGCTGCTTGTTCTGACATGAGCCTCTTGCAGCTTCAGGTATTTTTTCTGCTATTCATTAATCAAGCAGTAAGAAGGTGCCTTACTGCTTTCAGGTCATGCAATTCACCGTCATGCATCAAATAAAAGATGGAAGTGATGGTTGGATAAAGTGAAATAACATAACATCGAAAATATCTTTTAGATTCCATGCAGTTTAGTTTTAATGTTTTAAAAAGAAAAGAAAAAAATAATAATAATAAGGTAAAAAGTGACACCAGGTGGTTTTTTTTTTTAATCATTTCAGGTCATTTCCTATAATCTACCTGGTCTGCTGCATGGAAACTGGGTTAAATAGCCCCAATATATGAAGTGTACCACCTGGAGGTCACTTTACGTGGGTTGAACAAATTTAATGCACTATGGCACAATAGAAAACCCGTTTAAAAATTCTACATTTTAATTGAATGATCAGATAAATAAGAGAATTTTCTATAAATATTTATAATCTTATTTTCATCACAATGCATAAAAAATCAAGAGAAATGAATTGATATGCAATGATTAACTACATGGGCACAAAATGGTACAAAATAACCTGCGGATATTAACCAAATTTTTATTTATTTACTTAATATATGAAGTCTAAATCCATTAACCTGGATTGGAAACAAAGTACAAGATACTCTATATATACTGAACTGTTTGATTCAAGTACTACTTCTGACCTTGTACAACTAATGCCTATTTATGATCTGCATAAATATATTAAACACAAACACACAAGGAGATCATGCAAACTCCATAAAGAAAAGCTAAGCTAAGCTTCAGCTGCACAAATTATTTTAGGAAGATTTAACAGCCGTTAAGGGTAACCTACACAAACGTTAGATTTCTAAATCCGCAGGTACATTGGAAGTATTATGTTTAATTAAAATAATAATTTCTTTATGTGGACCAACAATAAGTTCTGCAGTCACTAATCAAGATGTTTGAGAGCTACTCTGAGGATGCTGTGGAGTTTAAATGAAGAGGAGTGATGAGGGTCTATCAGCAGACAGATAAGCAGTCAATCTCTCCTTTACTTAAAATGGACTGCAACAGCCAAAGGTCCGGAATCTGCCCTCATGGTGTGTTCTGGGATAAATTTACTTTGGCAGCTGTTTTAGCCACCAGATATTTCCTAATTTGGTCCAAAGGGAGCATTTATAAATCCCTGTCCTCTTCAAACAGGCTGCAGTTCTCTAAGGGGATTGGACGTGAAACACATTGTTCTCTAGTTGTTCTTCTGTCTACTGTGAACCTCCACCATCCACCATGGGTGATGCTCTGATGGGCGAGTTTGGGAAGGCTGCTCCTTTTCTGAGGAAGTCGGAGAAGGAGCGTCTGGAGGCTCAGACCAGACCTTTTGACATCAAGACTGAATGTTTTGTTGTTGATGATAAAGTAGAGTATACCAAAGGGCAGATCCTCAGCAAAGAAGGAAGCACAGTGACCGTCAAGAAGGAGGATGGATCAACAGTGACGGTGAAGGAGTCCGACGTTCATCCCCAGAATCCGCCAAAGTTTGATAAAATTGAAGACATGGCAATGTTTACTTTCCTCCATGAGCCGGCGGTGCTGTTTAACCTTAAAGAGCGTTATGCTGCATGGATGATTTACACCTACTCTGGGCTCTTCTGTGTTACTGTCAACCCATACAAGTGGCTCCCTGTCTACGACTCTGAGGTGGTGGCAGCCTACAGGGGTAAGAAGAGGAGTGAAGCTCCCCCTCACATCTTTTCCATTTCAGATAATGCCTACCAGTACATGTTAACCGACAGGGAGAATCAGTCCGTCCTCATCACTGGAGAATCCGGGGCAGGAAAGACAGTTAACACCAAGAGGGTCATCCAGTACTTCGCCAGCATTGCTGCAGTTGGAGGTGGAGCCAAAAAAGACAGCAGCAAGGGGACACTGGAAGATCAAATCATCCAGGCAAACCCAGCACTTGAGGCATTTGGCAACGCCAAAACTTTGAGAAATGACAATTCATCTCGATTTGGAAAATTTATCAGAATTCATTTTGGCACAAGTGGCAAACTGTCATCGGCCGATGTCGAGACGTATCTGCTGGAGAAGTCCCGTGTTACTTTTCAGCTTAAGGCTGAGAGGGACTACCACATCTTCTACCAGATCCTGTCCAATCAGAAGCCTGAACTGTTGGATCTGCTGCTTATCACCAACAATCCATACGACTACTCTTACATCTCCCAAGGAGAGGTAATGGTTGCCTCCATCAACGACTCTGAGGAGCTGATGGCCACAGACAGTGCCTTTGACGTGCTAGGCTTCACTTTGGAAGAAAAAACAGCTGTCTACAAGCTGACTGGGGCAATTATGCACTACGGCAACATGAAGTTTAAACAGAAGCAGCGGGAGGAGCAGGCTGAACCGGACGGTACCGAGGCTGCAGATAAATCAGCTTACTTAATGGGGCTCAACTCTGCAGACCTCATCAAAGGACTGTGCCATCCCAGAGTCAAAGTAGGAAATGAATATGTTACCAAGGGCCAAAGCGTGGACCAAGTCTACTATGCCATTGGTGCCCTGGCTAAGTCGGTGTATGAGAAGATGTTCAGCTGGATGGTGGTGAGAATCAACCAATCACTGGACACCAAGCAGCACCGTCAGTACTTCATAGGAGTGCTGGACATCGCTGGTTTTGAAATCTTTGATTTCAACACATTTGAGCAGCTGTGCATTAATTATACAAATGAAAAACTGCAACAGTTTTTCAACCATCACATGTTTGTCCTAGAGCAAGAAGAGTACAAAAAAGAGGGAATCGAATGGGAGTTCATTGACTTTGGAATGGATCTTCAGGCCTGTATCGACCTGATTGAGAAGCCTTTGGGGATCCTTTCAATTCTAGAAGAAGAGTGTATGTTTCCCAAAGCCAGTGACCAGACCTTCAAGGCCAAGCTCTATGATAATCATCTGGGCAAGAACAAGATGTTTGAGAAGCCGAGGGCAACAAAGGGGAAGTCAGAGGCTCATTTTGCCCTGGTTCACTATGCTGGTACCGTCGATTACAACATTGGCGGCTGGCTGGTGAAAAATAAAGACCCTCTGAATGAAACTGTGGTTGGCCTTTACCAGAAGTCCTCCCTTAAGCTGCTAAGTCTCCTGTTTTCAAGCTTCTCAGGAGCTGATAGTGCAGACAAAGGAGGTGGTAAAGGAGCCAAGAAAAAAGGTTCTTCATTCCAGACAGTTTCTGCTCTTCACAGAGAAAACCTAAACAAGCTGATGACCAACCTGAAGACCACTCATCCCCACTTTGTCCGCTGTCTGATTCCCAATGAAAGGAAAACTCCAGGGGTCATGGATAACTGCCTTGTGATGCACCAGCTTCGCTGTAATGGTGTCTTGGAAGGCATCAGGATCTGCAGGAAGGGTTTCCCAAACAGGGTGCTCTATGGCGACTTTAAGCAACGCTACAGAATCTTGAATGCCTCTGCAATCCCAGAAGGCCAGTTCATCGACTGTAAGAAGAGTGCTGAGAAGCTGTTGGGATCACTCGACATTGACCACACCCAGTACAAGTTTGGCCACACAAAGGTATTCTTCAAAGCTGGGCTGCTGGGAACACTTGAAGAGATGCGAGATGAGCAACTCTCCCGGATCATCACCAGGATTCAAGCAAATGCTAGAGGAATTCTGATGAGGGAGAAGTTTGCTAAACTTGTTGAACGCAGAGACGCCCTGATGGTTATTCAGTGGAACCTCCGATCATTTCTGGGTGTGAAGAACTGGCCCTGGATGAAGCTGTTTTTCAAGATTAAACCCCTTCTGAAGAGTGCTGAGGCTGAAAAGGAGATGGCCAATATAAAAGATGAATTCAAGAAGGTGAAGGAAGCTCTGGAGAAATCAGAAGCACGGCGAAAGGAACTAGAAGAGAAAATAGTAACTCTTCTCCAAGAGAAGAATGACTTGACTCTGCAGATACAGTCTGAACAGGACACGCTGACAGACGCTGAAGAACGCTGTGAACAGCTCATCAAGAGTAAGATTCAACTGGAGGCCAAGCTGAAAGAGATGAACGAAAGACTGGAAGATGAAGAGGAGCTGAATGCAGATCTTACGGCTAAGAAACGCAAACTTGAAGATGAGTGCTCCGAGCTGAAGAAGGACATTGATGACCTGGAGCTAACTTTAGCCAAGGTGGAAAAGGAGAAGCATGCTACAGAGAATAAAGTGAAAAACCTCATGGAAGAGATGGCTTCTCAGGATGAGAACATCCTGAGGCTGACGAAAGAGAAAAAGGCACTGCAGGAGGCCCACCAGCAGACACTGGATGACCTTCAAAGTGAAGAAGATAAAGCCAACAGTCTGACCAAAGCAAATGCTAAACTAGAACAGCAGGTAGATGACCTGGAGGGCTCGCTGGAACAAGAGAAGAAGGTCAGGATGGACTTAGAGCGCTCAAAGAGGAAGCTCGAGGGTGACCTGAAACTGACCCAGGAAACTCTTATGGACTTGGAGAATGACAAGCAGCAACTGGAAGAAAAACTCAAGAAAAAGGACTTTGAGGCCAGCCAAATAAACTCAAGACTCGAAGATGAGCAGGTTGCCTCAGTTCAGCTCCAGAAGAAGCTGAAAGAAAACCAGGCAAGAATTGAGGAGCTGGAGGAAGAACTGGATGCTGAGCGTGCAGCGCGGGCAAAAGTGGAGAAGCAGCGCTCAGATCTTTCCCGTGAGCTGGAGGACATCAGTGAACGTCTGGAGGAAGCTGGTGGAGCCACATCAGTTCAGGTGGAGCTTAATAAGAAGAGAGATGCTGAATTTCAGAAGCTGCGCAGGGAGTTGGAGGAGTCAACCCTTCAGCATGAAGCTACTGCCGCCACACTGAGGAAGAAACATGCTGACAGCGTTGCTGAACTTGGAGAACAAATAGATAATCTGCAGCGTGTGAAGCAGAAACTGGAGAAGGAGAAGACTGAGCTTAAACTGGAGCTGGATGACTTGGCCTCCAACATGGAGTGCATAGTGAAGGCCAAATCCAACATAGAGAAGATGTGCCGTACAATGGAAGACAACATGAACGAGTACAAGAGTAAATACGAGGAGGCTCAGCGGACCGTCAATGACTTGACAACTCAGAAGGCCAAACTGCTCACTGAAAACGGAGAGCTAGGGCGTCAGCTGGAGGAGAAGGAGTGTTTGATTTCACAGCTGACGAGAGGAAAGAACTCGTACAACCAACAAGTGGAAGATCTGCGCAGACAACTGGAGGAGGAGGTAAAGGCAAAGAATGCTCTCGCACATGCGTTACAATCTGCTCGGCACGACTGCGATCTGCTTCGGGAACAGTTTGAAGAAGAGCAGGAAGCTAAGGCCGAGCTGCAGAGGGCTCTGTCTAAATCCAATACAGAAGTATCAGCATGGAGAACTAAATATGAGACTGATGGGATCCAAAGAACAGAGGAGCTTGAAGAAGCAAAGAAGAAGTTGGTTCAGAGACTGCAGGAAGCTGAGGAGGCTATTGAGGCTGTGAATGCAAAGTGTTCATCCCTTGAAAAGACCAAACACCGCCTCCAGAATGAGATTGAAGACCTTATGCTGGATCTGGAGAGATCTAACGCAGCCTCCGCAGCCCTGGACAAAAAACAAAGAACCTTTGATAAAGTCCTTGCAGAGTGGAAGCAAAAGTTTGAGGAGTCACAGTGTGAATTAGAGTCCTCCCAGAAGGAAGCTCGTTCTCTGAGCACTGAACTCTTCAAACTGAAAAATGCCTATGAGGAATGCTTGGATCATCTTGAGACAATAAAGAGAGAGAACAAGAACCTTCAGGAGGAGATTTCTGACCTCACTGAACAGCTTGGGGAGGGCGGCCGCAGCGCCCACGAGCTGGAGAAGATCCGAAAGCAGCTTGAACAAGAAAAGGCTGAACTCCAGTCAGCACTGGAGGAAGCAGAAGGTTCTCTGGAACATGAAGAGACCAAGATCCTGCGAACCCAGATGGAATTTAACCAGGTGAAGGCTGAAATTGAGCGTAAACTGGCTGAAAAGGATGAGGAAATGGAGCAGGCTAAGAGGAACTACCAAAGGATGCTTGAGTCTCTTCAGTCTTCTCTGGAGTCTGAGACCAGGAGCAGAAATGAGGCTTTGAGAGTCAAAAAGAAGATGGAGGGTGACCTCAACGAGATGGAAATCCAGCTGAGCCTGGCCAACAGGCAGGCAGCAGATGCCCAGAAACAGGTCAAGACCCTTCAGGCTTTCCTGAAAGATGCTCAGCTCCAGCTGGACGATGCCCAGCATGGCAACGATGACCTGAGAGAAAACACAGCTTTGTTGGAGCGTCGAAACAATCTGATCCAGGCTGAGCTGGAGGAGGTGAGGGCTGCCCTAGAGCAGACAGAAAGAAGTCGGAAACTAGCAGAACAGGAACTTACTGATGCAACAGAGCGGATGCAGCTGCTGCACTCCCAAAACACCAGCTTGATCAACCAGAAGAAGAAACACGAGGCTGATCTGCTCAACCTGCAAAATGAGCTGGAGGACACTATACAGGAAAGCCGCAATGCTGAAGAAAAAGCAAAAAAGGCCATCACAGATGCAGCCATGATGGCTGAGGAGGTTAAGAAGGAGCAGGACACCAGCGCCCATCTGGAGCGTATGAAGAAAAACATGGAACAGACCATCAAGGACTTGCAGCACCGCCTGGATGAAGCAGAGCAGATTGCCATGAAGGGTGGCAAGAAGCAACTCCAGAAACTGGAGGCTCGCATCAAAGAGCTGGAGAATGAGCTGGAGGCAGAGCAGAAGAGAGGAACCGAGTCCATCAAGGGGGTTCGAAAGTACGAGCGCCGGATCAAAGAGCTCACTTACCAGACGGAGGAGGACCGCAAGAACATGGCCCGTCTGCAGGACCTAGTGGACAAGCTGCAGCTAAAGGTCAAGTCCTACAAGCACACAGCCGAGGAGGCAGAGGAGGCGGCTAACGCCAACATGGCCAAGCTCCGCAAGCTGCAGCACGAGCTGGAGGAGGCCGAGGAGAGAGCCGACATCGCAGAGTCACAGGTGAACAAGCTGAGAGCCAAGACCAGGGACGGATCCGCCAAGAAGGGCCTGGATGACTGAGGAGGTCTATAAATCAGGTGAGTTAACGGTTGGCTCTGCAAACTATTTCTGTGAAACCCCCTCAGGGTCACAAGAACAAATAATGCTGAGGGTCCAAAAACCGAGATTACAGTTAGACTTTTACAGTCAGGGATTGTTTTAGCCTTAATGATTCACCAGAATCAAGCTATTTTAAGAATGTGTAGAAAACATGCGGTAAAAAGGTCTGGTCTGCATTTATACTTTTTATCCAACTGCAATGATAATTACACATGAGGAGATTCTCTTTTCTGAAAAACAGTCAGTAAAACAAAAACAATGCCATGCATTCAGATTTTTCATTGTCAGTACGTCCATCTACAGGAGCGGCATCATTTTCACTCATAAGAAACTGTAAAATGCATCAAGTTGAACATTTCTTTCCAGTTCAATCGAGATGAACTCAATGGGAGAAGAATCTTTATTGTCATTTTACAGGAAACAACAAAATTCTGTGTGGCAGCATCTCTTTTTAGCAGCTTCATGGTCAGTTAAATATAGTTTAAAATGTATTGTTTAATAAATAGTCTGTTCTAAAATGAGGGCACCGGTCCATTTATTGCAAAGAGAAGTCATAGCATTCATTTAAAAGTAGCACACTTGAACTTAAATGACTGCATAAGTTTATGTTGCTTCTGACTGAGGTGTCTAAATGTGTTCATTTTACAGATGGTTCTGGATGTCCGGTACCAAACCTGCCACGATCATCCCTGCTAACGTGTTTGTGTATTATATTAAGTGTTCCAGTGTTGTTGAGCGTTAGTTTTCTGCGGTTGCACCTTTCACACAGATATAATAAGCTCATTTTGCATAAAGTATTTAATATTTTGCTTTAAAATGGAGAGATCTATGCCTTATGATTCCATAAATATATCTAGAAATATGTAGACCATACACATGAGCCATATATTTGGACATATATTTATGACAGTGGATAATTAATTTGATTATCTGTTTGTGCATTTTGTAACACTTGTACTAAATTTGCCACCTCTGCA
Source organism: Girardinichthys multiradiatus (assembly GCF_021462225.1). Lineage (NCBI taxonomy): Eukaryota > Metazoa > Chordata > Actinopteri > Cyprinodontiformes > Goodeidae > Girardinichthys > Girardinichthys multiradiatus. Next base: position 2,328,875 of record NC_061808.1, read on the forward strand.
AACCAGTAAATTCCAGATTAGAAGATGGAGTTAGAGTCGCTGCTTTCTGGGTTTGACAGCTTTTAGTTTGATGTCTGCTGAGCACTTAAATCTTCTATATGAAACTGATTCCACCAAAGTGACTTGAGACATCAGATTTATTGCAACGATGGTTCACCTGTTTGTCCAGAGCTTCTTTTATTCAACACACATTTATGGTGAAAGGCTTCAGTTTGAGCTAAATAGAATCTCTGCCAGCCAATCACTGGGAAGAATTCACACCTTGTATAAACTCTGAAGATCTCCTAAAAGTCAACATCTCTTCACCTGTTGAAATTCCTTGTAAGTGTAGGCCTTTAAAATAAATGTTTGATCTAAAGAAGGAGAGCTCATGTCACCTCAGCTCCTCGGTTCCTCAGCCAGAGGGCTGCTGAACATGATGGTGTACTGATGGTGTACTGTGTGGAAAAATGAGAATGAACACTGATGATTATAAAGAACTTGTCTCCAGTTTATGTTTCGTGGTCATTGATAGAACTTGTATCATCAGAACCGTTTTATTGCAGAGTTTTTCACAACCGGTCTTTATAAGCCCGGTGTTGGATTAACACCTTGTTAAAGACAACTCTCTTAAAGTGCCATGACATTTCAATCAAGTGGAAGTCTGGGATTTGACTGGGCCATTCCAGTACCTTCGTTCTTGTCTTTTTCAGCCATCCTACTGTAGATCTGCTGCTGTGTTTGGATCATTGTTCTGTTGATGACCTGGTTTGGACCAAGCATCAGATGACCTCATAATTGACTCAATGTAATTTGATTAATTCATGGCCAGGTGCAAAATGAGCCCACATCATCACACTGCCACCACCGTGCTTGACAGTTGGTTAGAGCTGTTTGTGCTGATATGCTGTGTGTGTTTTTTCCAAACACGGTTCTGTGTAAAACATCTCTGCTTTGGTTTCTGTCCAAACAAAATGGCCCAAGCCGTGTGGTTCATTTTTATGCAATATGCCAACCTGAATAGTTCAGTGTTGTTCTAACTGTCCCATCGTGATCCTTAACCTTTAACCTGCTAACTGAGGCCTGTTGAGTCTGGGATGGAGCTCTTGGGTTTTCGGTCATTTCCCTGAGCTTCAAGCTCTGACCTTGGGCTGAACCTGCTGGGAAGATTGGCAGCTGTCTGAGATGTTTTCCTCCTGGAAATAAATATTTTTCTCAGACAAATAGTGGACTTTAGATTGTTTGGAAATTACCTGATACTTCTTCCCAGATTAATGGGCAGCACCTTCAGTGAGGTCATCGTTGCTGATGTCTTTCCATCTTGGCATTGTTTTAACAGATACTTGTGTGGACCAATTGTTGATCATAATTTTACACACAGCTTTGGCTTAAAAAATAAAAATAGTAAGCTTTTATTTTGAAGGACTAATGGGATTTTGGTAGTGACCCGGTTTACCTTCACAGTCTGAGTATGAACCAGTTGAGGCGTCCCGATGTGGGTCCAGAGCGGGATGATGGGTGGTCCCGGAGGGGAAGGATCTCCGGTGGTCTTCAGGCCTTCTGCTCGGCTGTGACATCCACCTACAGTACCTCAGCATGCGGGAGAAGAAGAGCTGGACCCCGGGGTTCGGACCCGCGGGACGCCGCAAACCGGCCATCTACGCCGGGGAGAAGAAGGCGCAGCTGCAGGCCAGAGCCAACAAGAAGTGGGTGAGAGTCGCCACCGTGGTGGGGTACGTGCTGGTCGTGTCTCTAGCTGCTGTCCTCCTGGCTGTTTATTACGGCTTCTTATGGAAACCCACATCCAGTCCCGGACCGGCTCCAACCAGCAACTGGACCACGAACGGGACCAGGGAGCTAAAAAGCGGTGCTGCGAGGAAAAGTCAGAATGAGAAGAAATGTGGCGTCAATAACTGTAACAATAACTGTTTTTCTGATAATGATAAATCTGTTAATGAAGAGTTTATTAACTTTTCTGAGAGAAAACAGGAAACTAACAAATCTGACAGAACTTCTTCCACTTCCGTCCACCTTGTCTCTACCGGGGCCTCAGAGCCCCCTCAGGCCGCTCATAGCGTCACCTCTCCGGCTCTGAGTATCGCAGAGGCGGCGGCTGTCACCGCGGAGGATCCGTCCAACCTCCCGACCCACCGGAGCACAACAAGCCCGGACCCGGCGGCTGGTGCCCCGGGGACAGAGGCGGACTTCTCCGGGTCCGGAACCGAGGACTGAGAAATTATATTAAATAATTACCAAACTTTATTTTAACCGTCATCTGTAGACTTATACACTCCTCACTACTTAATGCATGTTTGGTTACAGCCAAATAAAATGATTTTCTTCAAAATGAGCTGGTCTGGACTAATATTCATCTAGGATGCATTTTCTCAGGGATCCATAAATTCTGACTGAGGACCGTTATTTGAAATAAGTCTGAAAACAGAACAAATATATATAATAACAATTTCCTGACATCCTTATCACCACAATCTTGTGAATATTTGATGAAATAAATTCACTTGCAAATCAGTTTCTACTTGTGAGGAAGATGAATGATAAGAAGTCGTGAGCTACAATGATTTAAAATATGAATTTATTTATTTGTTGCATAAAACAGATCACCATAGGTTGTGTTTTCTTGTAGGGTTTTTAATTACTATTAAGCTGAAAGGAGCATTTATTCTGATAAAGTTTTGTTTGGAAAGATTAAAAAATTAAAATTCAGCCTAAAATACGGAACCTGTTAAAAGTTTGTGGCCAAAAAATAAAATGAATAAACAGAAACATGCAGGAACCCATAGAGGATTAAAGCTTCCTCTTTATCAGCTGTTCTGCTTCTTTCTTTTACTGGATCTGAGTGATAATAAATCATCTTTAGGAACAGGCATTGATTCATTTGTTTTACATTTTTTTAAATGCATCCTATAAAATAATTTAAAACTTACTTTAAAATGACTTTCAGGGGGATTTTGTGTGTTTTTGATTAGAATTCTTTAAATTTTCAAATTTCAGAATCGGTTAATTTATTTGTGGACGTAATTAATAGTTTTTAGTCACTTTATAAATCCTCTGATGAAAAGCTTTGGGGTGGAAGAAGCTACTAAGTGGATCAAAACCAGAGAAAAGTTTAAAGCAGGTCCGGAACAGACTGAAATGATGCTGAGGTTTTCCTCTTTGTTCGAAGGTTTTTCATAATAAGCCTTATTCTTTTCTTTCTGGTAATTCTGCAGCTAAGTCTTCTGCCTTAAGGCTCCAAATGTACTTCCTTTCAACAGTCTCAGTTTCCGTTTTAAGCAAAACGTAATCAGAAAAAGTTTTTTTCTTTAGAAGAGACAGGATGGGCCGATTTTTCTCTGAGGTTAGCAGGATCTCCTGAGATTTCCGTCTCCAAACGGATCAGTCTCAGAGCCGTTATCTAAACACAGTAGAAATTTGAGGTGTCGGAGGTCCTTATGAAGAAATAAAAAACAACTAAATAATTCTTCAAAATAAATCTTAGGTTATGTATGAAAACCCAAACCTATTAATGCAGATTTCTGCTGATCTTCATTGGAAAAACAAGGATTTAAGGTCCCTTCAGCCTGATTCTTTAGCTTTGTGTCTTCTGACCCACCTAACTCAACTGAAGATCTCAGGAAGGAAGTGGAACCAATTTTCTCTCCTTCCACGGCGGACACCATGTTTGGAATAATTATGATGTTTACTGCTCTTCCCTCCCTGCAGAGCTTGAATGTTGCTCCTTAAAGCAAAGTGTTGCAGATTGGATACTTGGTGTTCTGATTAGCTGCCCACACATTTCAGGAGACTTTAACTCTGAAGTACTTTGGATTAAGAGCTGAAGTCTTTCTGCAGTTTTCTGAAGAAGAACCACCAACATCTGGAAAGTTTTTAACAGGTTTTTATTTCTGTTACCTCAGCTTTTGCTGCTCAGCTTTCCAGGAACTAATCTTTACCTTGTCTGCAATTTAAAACATCTCATGATAGAGCATCTTGTTTTGCATGATGTGAATGACCTCTTGCTAAAGGCGTCTCCGGCTCGGCCGACATGGGGAAGACGAGGAAGCCGGTGAAGGTGCCGAGGCAACCCTGGCCTGTGATGGTCTGGCCGGCCCAGAGTTGGACACAGAGCCGGTCACCCTGCTCCAAGGCCAGGGTTACATCGTTGGGTTCCTGCTTTCTAGTAGATCGCAAAAATGTTTTCCCTGTTTTTCTTCATGCCAGCGTTCAGCTCTCCGTTGGGACCGGCTACTCCGGTGACCTGGATGTAGTAGAGTCCTTTAACGGGGGCGGTGAAATAACCTGCAGGCAAAGAAAAGGAGAAGGATGGAGCAGAATCAGAGTTTGTGGTTCTGGTTGTTAAGGATAACCGTAATTAATATTACTTATAGAAGGGTTTTCCCACTCATACAAAAATGATATGAAGCATAAGTTCTAATGTTTTCCTTTTTTTAGGATATGGAGAAGAATCCCCTTTGACATACAAGGATAAATGGCCCAAGGCTTGTTATGAACGACCTGAAGCTTAGTGCACTGGGTTTGATAGAGGAGCAGGTTGTAACCGGGTTTATGCTGCAGCAACACTTAGTAAGGATGGACAAGACCTATCAGGTAGACACCACACCTGGTGACACATGGTCTACTGACAAACACTGAGGGAATGTACTGTACGTCCATTGTATTGGAATACCAGATATAAAAACTACTTGTGACCTTCTGGCCGGGCTCTTTGTCACCGGGACTGGAGCGTCAGCGCTGATCTCTGTAAACATTCCTCTGCCCCACTAGAAATATAAATATGTATTTATGCTCAAAGAAAAATTATAGAAAAAGATTAAAACCTGTTAATGTTGAATTTCTGCTTGTCTGTCTCAGTAATGACTAAGTTAACAGCTGTTTCTCCCTGTCTTCATATTGTCCTGTCCTTCATTAGATCTTCCTCTAAATCTGGACTGGAGGGTTCTCTTCTCTCTCTGAGCTGCAGAAGTTTTAATAATATTGGTAAATTATTTTCTGATTCCACATTAAAAACCTTTGTTCTCTATTATTAATAGTAAAGATATTTGAATTTAAGGTATAAATTATAATATAATAAACGAGACAAGCTTTTGAGCGGAACAGGAAGTGCTTTTATTTTGATATTTCCAGCCAGAAGTGACCTTGTAGCAGCTAGCTTAGCAGTGAGAGGTCAGAGGTCAGTTTCATTTATTTTGTCCCTTAATGACCCAAAGTCATTTAATTCATCGTTCAGTTGAAGAGACGTTCATGTGGTCATTTTTATGACGCTTCAGCTAACATGAACAAGTTCTGACACATTAACATCCCATAATAATCCACCAGCTTCACTAGCTAATGATCAAGGTCATCCTTTCACAGTAAAACATGCAGCAGCTGCAGTCTGGAGCTCACAGACCGGCTTCCTTTCACTCTTCATTACAGGAGATAAAAACTGGTGCTAAGACTCGAGTCTCAGACCACGAGTCCAAGTCAAGTCCCTAGTCTTTTGTTTTTGCTTTTTAAGTGCGACTCGAGTCAGAGCCTCAAACCTGAGTCATCATCTCTGCAGTGAATAGATGTTAACTGATACCTGTGCTCCTTTACTTATGAATTTATTAATGGCAGCTGATTTTGGCTCTGGTGCATAAAAGATCAAATATTAAACATCTGTTCATCATATAAACTCCTAAAATATTGTCCTTCAGAAGGAAAGCACGACATTACATTCAGCAGTTCCTGCAGTTTAAAAATATGTTTCTTATTATCAGAAACTGATCATTTAAAATCTTCTATTTGTGTGAATTTCAAAATCTCAATTTTAGTACCTTTGGATATCATTAGATTATCAGATTATGTTTTGAAATCTTTTTCTTTAGTATAGAATAATCTTAGAGAAACTTAAAAGTAAATTTAAGGTTGAGTAGATTTTCCTAAAAAGTGAAGCCAACTTCATAGATTTTTTTTACCGTGTCCTGTCCTGCAGAGTAGCGCTCAGAGCTGTAGTCTGAGTGCCAAGAAGAAGCCCAACAAATGTAGGAGCATGGGAGAACCACCGCCAGGACTACTGCAACCCCAGAGAGGAGCAGAGGAGAGCCCTGGGGGAACCACCCAGCGGCCACAGTGCAGAAGCCCCAGGGAGCTGCAGCGACGAGCCCACAGGCCCTGCCTGCAGCAGTCTACATCGGAGCACATCCAGCCATGGACCCAGAGCAGAGGCCCAACAGAGCCAGGGGGCCCAAGCCCTGGCAAGCAGCCACTGGGAGTGAGCCATCACACACCAAAGCACCCAGCCCTGGAGACCAGACACCACCCAACTACAGAGTTCTGAGGACAGCTCTTGGTTTCTGATCCTGGCATCAAACTTCAACAAATTTACAAAATATAATAAAGAAACTATTAAGTAAAAACCTTTCTGTGAAATGTTTAAAACGTACTTTTAAAGGGTTATGAAGGTAAATTAGATTGACAGCGTAGTGGAGGGAGATTATGGGATGGCAGGATTCTGGTGGTACGGTCCACTCTAAGGGAGGACAGGGTGGACCTATGAATACAGAAAGTCTAATGTGGTTTTCCAGCATGAACTTCCTGTTTAAGGTTATGCCCCATCAGTTCAACCAGATTTCAATTTGTTTGACTTTGACTAGGCCACTGTAAAATCTTCATTTACTTTTTGAACCATTGAGAGGTGGACCTGCTGGTTTGGTGTAGATCAGTGTCCTGCTGCAGAACCCACTTGTGCCTGAGCTTAAGGTCCCAAACTGATGGTTGGGTTTTTCCTTGAGATTTTTCGGCTACAGAGCAGAACTTATGGTTCCATCCATTACATCAAGTCATCTGGGTCGTCGTTTATTCTTGGTTTAAAAAGAAAGGACACAGGGCCAACTTGGTTTGGCTACATTTTTCCCTTCTTTAAATCAAATCCTCATTTGGAAAGTTCTTTCTGTAGCGAAAGCATGAAAACAAGGAGGATTCTGCAAAGTGGTAAATAGTTTTTCACAGCTCTGCACATATAAAGTCCAAGTTGTTGATGGGATTTCCAGGTTTACGCTGAAATCTTATTCCAGCTGATTAACAAGGTGGAGAAGACATTCCCAGCAAGAAAAAGAAGTCCATGTAAACGGGACATTTGGATTCAAATCTGGAAGAGACCTGATCTATGTTCAAACAGTGGAACATCTCTTCTTACAATTCAATACCGGCTGAATTTAGCCAAAAATCAGAACCATTTCAGCCTGGCGACTGTGGCTCATGCATTCAGAAGGTTGTGGGTTCGATTCCAGCTTCCTCCTGCCGTATGTCGATGTGCCCCTGGGCAAGGCACTTAACCTCAAGTTGCCTACCGATCTACATATCGGTGTATGAATGTGTGAGCGTTAGTGAGTGTGATTGGGTGAATGTGGCTCTAGTGTAAAGCGCTTTGAGCGGTCTGTATGACTGGAAAAGCGCTATATAAGTTCAGTCCATTTACCATTTACAAGCTTCTTAAAAACCTGTCTGGGTTTTGTTTAGGCCACTTTACAAAGTTAAAAAAGTAAATTATGGCGGGCTACAGAAAGCTCACCGTATTCACCGTCCTTATTTACACCAAGAGCTAAATATTTATATCTGGAAAAGGTCAAATTTTCCTCATGAAGATTAAAAAGCAGCCAAAACCCAAAGAAAAACCTTGAAAGCTACAGTAGACTCTGAAAGCAGGTTGTCATTACTGCAGAGGTGAAATGATTCCAGATTATCTGAATCTGAATTGTTAATCTTGGTTTAATGATTTCTTTAATTACAGTTTTATTGCTATATGAGTAAAGAAGCTGCCAAGAAGCTGCAGGAGGAGGAACCAAGCTGGGCTGTGAAGACTAATCCCCAAAGTTCTTGTTCTTCTCTCCATCTGCTGAGCAAAGACACATTTTCAGCCCGAACCTTTTACTTTTTGCTTTTCATTGACTTTGCCCGGACATGGTGCATCATCTGCAGCCTAACAGAGGCAACGATTGTCGGCAGGCTGCGTCTGGACAGAGCACAAGGCCTGCAGTGAGGCAAACATCAACCACACAGAGAACCACACCGAGCATGTGATCATCAGGGCTGACCCACCCAAATAAAACCACCAAACAGGAAGACCGGAAGCAGAAGAAAGAACAGCCTGTTTAATCATATATTATCTCGTTTATAAAGGGGCCACATCTCACCAACACATATTATAGGATTAGAAAAATGTATCTTTTCCTGATATAATTAGGTGTGTTCGTTGAGTGAGAGATAACAGGATTGGTATGAAATTCTACATTCTGTCAGAACTTGAGTAAAAACCCCAAACTTTCACATCTTTACACAAAAACGTCAAACTAAATTGTAGAACATCATGAAATAACTTCTCCAAAAGCTTCATCTGACTATTATAAGCATGAGAACAGTGTAACAGCAGCCTTTCAGCCAGCTGACCAGCGGTGCGCAGCCACAGGTACTGGGGGCAGTAATTCTATCATCTATGTGCCACACAGCAGAGCCGGCCCAAGGCAGAAGCAAACTAAAGGAGCAGGGATCCTCGAGCGTGGAAACTCACACAGAATGAACAGGAAGTAACTTAAAAACGCTCTAAAAGTTTATTCAAATTTTTATTGGTTTGCAGTTAAAAGAAAAACAGAAACATATTCAGTTTTTGAAAGTTAATGTGGAAATTCATATTTTAATGTCACAAACATAATTTCTGCTGCTTGTGTCACAATAAATAAATAGAAGCTGGTACCTTCCTCCCGGGTCACGCTGTGCACCACATGACTGCCTGCTCTCCAGAACTTTATTCATTGTTTTTTGTTTAACAATTAATGGAAACAACAACAGGGGTCCCATACAAGTTTGGACCGGTTTTGCACACAGCCAGAGAAAACCCAGATCCGTCCAGCACCTCGTCTGATGTCTCTTTAAAAAAGAGGTCAAACTGGAGGACACGGTTCTGTCCCTACTTTCCCAGATAAAATCATTCTGGGCATTTCAGCAAAAACAGAACCTTTAACTGGGATTTTAGTTCCAACCAATAGGATAGAGAACGGCGCTGAAACTGGCTGCTAGTGGTTTCAAGTGTGAAATGGGCCAATTTCTTCTGGTTGTTTCCCATCTGGCCCAACATAAACCTAGAACTCTTGGACTCGTAAGGACCTGTTGATGAACCTGGAGCATCCTACACTAAATGCATGTTATCCAAAAGACAAAAACAGTTTTTGTCTTTTGTTTGGTGATTTCACCACAGGTCAAGGTTGAACTTTTTTCTAACGTTATATAAAGATATATTGACTGGCATGTCTTTAATCTAATGAGTTGTCCTCGTGTGGCTTTGAAGGTTCGTTCGTTCGTCGTCTTCCGCTTATCCAGGACCGGGTCGCGGGGGCAGCAGACTCAACAGAGACGCCCAGACGTCCCTCTTCCCAGACACCTCCTCCAGTTCCTCCAGGGGGAGCCCAAGGCGTTCCCAGGCCAGCTGAGAGACATAGTCCCTCCAGAGTGTCCTGGGTCGTCCCCTAGGCCTCCTCCCGGTGGGACGTGCCTGGAACACCTCCCGAGGAAGGCGTCCAGGAGGCATCCGGTATAGATGCCCGAGCCACCTCAACTGGCTCCTCTCGATGTGGAGGAGCAGCGGCTCTACTCCGAGCCCCTCCCGGATGGCCGAGCTCCTCACCCTATCTCTAAGGGAGTGCCCGGCCACCCTACGGAGGAAGCTCATTTCAGTCGCTTGTATCCGTGATCTCGTTCTTTTGGTCATGACCCAAAGTTCATGGCCATAGGTGAGCGTAGGAACGTAGACCGACCGGTAAATTGAGAGCTTTGCTTTTCGGCTCAGCTCTCTCTTCACCACAACAGACCGGAACAGAGCCCCCATTACTGTGGCAGCCGCACCGATCTGTCTGTCGATCTCCCGCTCCATTCTTCCCTCACTCGTGAACAAGACCCCGAGATACTTAAACTCCTCCACTTGAGGCAGGAACTCCCCTCCAACCTGAAGAGGACAAGCCACCCTTTTCCGGTCGAGTACCATGGCCTCAGACTTGGAGGAGCTGATCTTCATCCCAGCCGCTTCACACTCGGCTGCGAACCGCCACAGCGCATGCTTTAGGCCTTGGCTAGAGTGGGCCAGCAGGACCACATCATCCGCAAAAAGAAGAGACAAAATCCACTGGTCCCCAAACCAGACCCCCTCCGGCCCTTGGCTGCGTCTAGAAATCCTGTCCATAAAAGTTATGAACAGGACCGGCGACAAAGGGCAGCCCTGCCGGAGTCCAACATGCACCGGGAACAGGTCCGACTTAGTGCCGGCAATGCGGACCAAACTCCTGCTCCGCTCTGACAGGGACCGGATGGCCCCTAATAAAGGGCCCCCGATTCCATACTCCTGGAGCACCCCCCACAGGGCATCACGAGGGACACAGTCGAATGCCTTCTCCAGGTCCACAAAACACATGTGAACCGGTTGGGCAAACTCCCATGAACCCTCGAGCACCCTGTAGAGGGTATAGAGCTGGTCCAGTGTTCCACGGCTGGGACGAAAACCAAACTGTTCCTCCTGAAGCCGAGGTTCGACTATCGGTCGGACTCTCCTGTCCAATACCCTGGCGTAGACCTTACCAGGGAGGCTGAGGAGTGTGATCCCCCTGTAGTTGGAACACACCCTCCGGTCCCCCTTCTTATAAAGGGGGACCACCACCCTAGTCTGCCAGTCCAGAGGCACTGTCCCCAACCGCCACGCAATGTTGAAGAGGCGTGTCAACCATGACAGCCCTACAACATCCAGAGACTTGAGGTACTCAGGGCGGATCTCATCCACCCCCGAAGCCTTGCCACCGCGGAGCTTTTTAACCACCTCGGTGACTTCAGCCTGGGTGATGAAAGAGTCCAACCCCGAGTCCCCAGCCTCTGTTTCCACCACGGAATGCGTGATGGCAGGATTGAGGAGATCCTCGAAGTACTCCTTCCACCGCCCGATAATGTCCTCAGTCGAGGTCAGCAGTCTCCCGCCCCCACTATAAACAGTGTTGGCAAAGCACTGCTTCCCCCTCCTGAGGCGCCGGACGGTTTGCCAGAATCGCTTCGAGGCCAACCGGTAGTCCTTCTCCATGGCCTCACCGAACTCTTCCCCGGCCCGAGTTTTTGCCTCTGCCACAGCCCGGGCCACAGCACGCTTGGCCTCACGGTACCCGTCAGCCGCCTCAGGAGTCCCACAAGCCAACCACAGCCGATAGGACTCCTTCTTCAGCTTAACAGCATCCCTTACTGCCAGTGTCCACCACCGGGTTCTGGGATTGCCGCCACGACAGGCACCGCAGACCTTACGGCCACAGCTACGGGCAGCAGCATCGACAATAGATGCGGAGAACATGGTCCACTCGAACTCTATGTCTCCAACATCCCCCGGGATCTGGTCAAAGCTCTCCTGGAGGTGGGAGTTGAATACATCCCTGGCCGAGGGCTCTGCCAGACGTTCCCAGCAGACCCTCACTATGCGCTTGGTCCTACCAAGTCTGTCCGGCTTTCTCCTCCTCCAGCGGATCCAACTCACCACCAGGTGATGATCAGTGGACAGCTCAGCCCCTCTCTTCACCCGAGTGTCCAAAACATGCGGCCGAAGGTCTGATGATACGACAACAAAGTCGATCATCGACCTCCTGCCTAGGGTGTCCTGGTGCCAAGTGCACTGATGGACACCCTTATGTTTGAACATGGTGTTCGTTATGGACAATCCGTGACTAGCACAGAAGTCCAATAACAAAACACCGCTCGGATTCAGATCGGGGAGGCCATTCCTCCCGATCACGCCTCTCCAGGTGTCACTGTAGGCTGAAATGATAGTCAGAGACCTCTCCCCAACCCGAAGGCGCAGGGATACGACCCTCTCATCCACTGGGGTAAACCCCAACACGAGACGGCTGAGCTGGGGGGCAACAAGCAAACCCACACCAGCCCACCGCCTCTCCCCGTGGGCCACTCCAGAGTAGAAGAGAGTCCAACCCCTCTCAAGGAGATGGGTTCCAGAGCCCACGCTGTGCGTGGAGGCGAGCCCGACTATTTCTAGTCGATATCTCTCGACCTCCCGCACAAGCTCAGACTCCTTCCCCCCCAGCGAGGTGACATTCCACGTCCCTAGAGCCAGCCTAAGCATCCGGGGATCGGGCCGTTGAGGTCTCCACCTTCGTCCGCCACCCAATCCTCTTTGCACCGGTCCCTCACGGTTCCACCTGCAGGTGGTGGGCCCACTGGAGGATGGCCTCGCGTCTCTCGTTCGGGCTTGGCCCGGCCGGATCCCGCGAGGAGCAACCCGGCCACCAGGCGCTCTCCGACGAGTCCCGACCCCAGGCCTGGCTCCAGGGTGGGACCCCGGCTCCGCCGTACCGGGCGACGTCACGTGCCTCGATATTTTGTTCTTCATGAGGGGTTCTTGAACCATTCTTTGTCTGACCCGTCACCTAGAGCCTGTTTGCCATGGGAGACCCTACCAGGGGCATTTAGGCCCCAGACAACATAGCCTCTAGGATCATTTGAGCACTCAAACCCCTCCACCACGTTAAGGTGATGGTTCAAGGAGGGGGGCTTTGAAGGTGAATGCACTAATTTGTTACATAAAGTCTAAAACGGTTCAACGAACAAACAGTTGGTTGAACCGTTTTTATCTACTATCAGTTAATAGCTGACTGTAGGTCAACTGCTGATCAAATTAAACAGCAAAAAGATGGTTATATAATCAATGTATAGAAAATACATTTGTGAAATCGGTTCATATCTGCATGCATCGGGTGAGACAGAGTAGCAGAGCGGTGTAATTGTGTAAAGTTTTGCGGCTGTAGACCAACCAGAGAAAAAATCCTGGAAGGTTTTAAAATTTCTTGCTTAAATTCAAGTAAAACCTGGGTCAAATTTGTACCGGACATTAAAAGTTACTCTGGATGGCATCAGCGTGGCCTCCAGTGCTACTCTGATGGTTTGGGCACTTTGTGGTGGTCACTCCAGAACATGGACTTTGTTGTCCTTCAGCCGCTCTGTCACTAATCTGGTGGGATGCTGAGGGACATTGTCCATCTGGAAGACCCATTTGTGTCCAAGCTTTAACTTCCTGGTTTTCTCCACAGGAAGTACAACAGTCCCTCCTGCAGTGACACACCTCCACAGCATGATGGTGCCTCCACCCTACTTCACAGTTGGGATGATGTTCTAAAATTCCCCCTCATTCCTTTAAATGAAGAGTGATCATGATGGTCAAACACCTCAGTTTTAGTTTCATTAGACCACAAGACATGTCCCTAAAGATGGAGGCCTTTGTCCCTGAGTGCCTTTACTAGCTGTAATCTGACTTTTTGCGTTGCTTTTAGAGGAATGGCTTCTTCCTCCCTGAGTGGCCTTCAGCCCATGTTAGTACAGGACGTGTTTTTATTCCTGATATCTCGCCTGATTTCCGTGGATTTTCCTGTAACTGGTTATAATTATAGGTTCCTCTTTTAAAATGTAATACAAGTGGAGCTTTTTCAGTCCCTTCATCAAAGTAATGTAATTATTCACATTTTGTTATTTTTCAACCCATTTGGATCTGTTTTAGCAGCTTGTAGTTTAAAGGCTAGTGAAATTGGGCGGCGCTGAAAACTCAACTTGCTTCTTGATTAGATTTTCAGTCCTTAAGGAAACCGGATCTTTTGGATCCATTGAGTTAAATAATCACGCCTTGCTAAGGTATTAATTGACCCAAACTTGGATGAGATAATTTTCTGGAAAATGTTGCGTTTTTATTATTAGGAAAATGCATTTTCTTAAACACAAACTTGTCTTTTTGTCATTCCGACTGTAATCAGTCAGCAGCTTTAGATTTCCTACTTTTCATTCATATTTGATCCATTTTAAAGAAAAGGTTTCTGCCATGCGGGTCTATTTTCAGAGGTAGGACCCGTCCTGCAGTGTGACTCCAACATTTACTCTAAGGTTCTCACACCGACTGGTTCTCCTCTACCCAATATAGCTCCATAGCTTTCTGTGATGCATTCACTTGCACTTGGAAATCTAATATTTACCCTTTTAAGCACCGGTCTGGAGGTCTGCTTTGCTTTCTCACTGAAAACTATGAGATGTACCACAAACTGTAATATGTTCAAAAAGTTCTATAATTTAATTACATCGTTTTCATCAGTAACTGAAACAAATTAAGAAGTTTTATTCCACACAAGAAAGCAGTGGGCAGCAAATGTTGTGAATTAACCAATCAGAAGCTGGCAAAGCCATGACATCATTACCTGGGCCTTCCCAAACTGTTTAAAGGCTCAGTGATCCTAGTGGACACAAACATCTGAATTTGAAGAAGCTTCTCCAACAACTGAACTGTCTGCTAATATTCAACAGAACAAACTGACCCGAAACTGGAAAAGTTTCTGTTTTCATGTCAGACTGGGAGGAAAAAATGCTTCGTGTGTTTTTACTTCGTAAATGAGCATTTTATAAGCTTTTCATGACCTCAGTAGTGAAAAGAGAAATTATTTTATAAACTTTGAACAGAAAAACAGAACCAGCCTGTGAAATGGACCAAAAGGGTTCTACAGAGCCTTTTAATACTTACATTCATTTTATTGGGAAAGGAGGGAAAATAATTCATGGTTTTCAAATATTTGTGACAAATAATAAATCTGAAAAGTGTGGTGTGCGTTGTTTCCAGCCCCTCTCAGCTGGTACTTTGCAGAACCACGTTTAGCTGCAGGTCATTGGGGTTTGTCTCTAGAATGTCGGTTCATTGCTTTATAAAACAGCTGAAGCTCAGTCAGATTGGATGGAGAACATCAGTTTTCAAATATTACCACAGATTCTCAGTTGAATTTAGGTCTGGACTTTGACTGGGCCATTCTAACACATGAATCTGCTCTGATCTAAACTATCCATTGTATCTCTGGCTGTATGTTCAGGGTGGTTCTCCTCCTGGAAGGTGAATCTCCACCTCAGTCCCAGGTCTTCTGCCACCTCTAACTGGTTTCCTTCCAGGATTGTCCTGGATTTAGCTCATCCATCTTCTCAACACTTCTTACCAGCTTCCATGTCCCTGCTGAAGAAAGACATTCACCTATCAGGACTTTCTTGCATCAATCACTTCCTTTTATGGAGAGAAAAGTTAACAGATTTTTCCACATAAGTTGTGGGTCTCTGCAGCTCCTCCAGAGTTACCATGGACCTCTTGGCTCCTTCTCTAATGAATGCTCTTCTTGCCCGGCCCGTCAGTTTAGGTGGATCAGCATATCTTTGGGTCCAGTTGTGCCGCACTCTTTCCTTTTGTAATTAGGTGCATCATAGTAAAGGGTCATAGGTAAGAGGGAAGACGATTAGGCGTTTATTTTGTCACACCTGCTGCAGTTCTCTTCTCAAACATTAGGTGTCGCTACAGAAAACAAATAATGTCGCTCCACTTTAAGACTGGAATGGCAGCAGGAGACTTTAGAGAAGATGTGCAAGAAAACTGATGAATCTTGAAGAACTGCATCTAATACCTGCGGTTCTATCAATGCACTCGGACTCGACCGTAAATTAGCTCAGGTTGGGTTTTTCTTTTCCTCGACAAGTCGATAAAAATCAGGGTGATCTTAAATTAAGTGCAGTTGAAGAAATGTTGAAATACTGGGATGCTGTAGGCCCAAAGCACCAATTAGGCTCTGCAGAAGACCATGGTTCACATGTCCACACTCTGCTCTGATTGGTCAGCTCCAGGGTGCTGATCCGGCTCCTCCGAATGTTCTGCATCACACAAGACCCGAGAAACGAGCACCTCAGCTTTCTGACTTGGTTCCACCGGACTGTAAAGCCAACAATGAACATGCAGCTAATGTATTTGCTGAACCAGTTCTTCCAGTAAACCAAATGTTTACTGGAACCATGTTTAAGGTCAATATTTGACTTGGAGGTCGCTGCGAGTTGGAGGAAAAGACAAATTGCTGCAGGCAAACACAGATTAACAGTCTCTGAACAGAGCGCTGCAGATTTTTATTTCACTAAAACGCTGAGCTTTTACCGTCTGGTTATTCATAAAAATATGAATTTAAACACAAAGGTCATTTTTAGGGATATGATCTGCTTATCGAGCAGAACTAACGTCTGTCTGCAGACGTTAGACATGAAACATGAAATAAATGAACATTTAGACAATAAAGCCTTATTTGTCTTTATGACCCACCCGAGCTCCCTTACAATTAGCTTTTATTTTTGTCAGAGTGATAAAATGAAAACATTGGAGCAAACTAACTGAACGTATGACAGATGTGTCATGTGTAATGATTATAAAACATTATGAATAACTTTGGGTAAAATAGTAACATAAAATCCAGATTTTCTGTCTCTTCGTTCTGTAAAAGGAGTCGGGCTGATTTAGTGTTCTTGTTATGAGGCTCTGGAACAGATTAATTGTATTTAATTAATTTGAATGAGGAAAATGGATTCCACATATGAATAATTCCAGTTAGGAGCTAATCATGGAAGGGATTAAATTATAAATCAGCTGTTTTTAGGGTCTGAAACATCGGGGACTTTAACCCAGGCTCTAAATAGTTTAAAAGGACAAGTTGAACCAGTTCTCTGCCTCGGTTGGGTTTTCATTAAATGTAAATTATTATGAAATTACATTTTACTTGGTTTTAAGTTTTTGTTAGTAGTTGAAGTGAAGGATGAACATTTTCCTGAAGCAGATAACAATACATTTAGTTATATTTAGATAAAACTTCATCTGAATTTCTGCTGTCTGACTAAAGTTCATAAACTCAGATAAACTGTTTAATTTCTGGTAAAAAGCAGATTTTCTTAAATCTTAGTATAATTGTGAGATCCTAAAAAGATATTTATTTAAATTTCCAAACATCTGATTAAAATGGTTCCTTCTTTCATGAACCTGTTCTGAGTTATTTCTTATTATAACTGCAGCTTTAAACAACCCAGAGCTGTATGTTCAGGATCAGAAGATATGGAAGATGGAGGCTTCCTGTTGCTCTTTTTATGTCCTTCTGGTTTATTGAGCAAAACCTTTTTCTGTCTCCATGTAGAGCTGGACTATAGGACCGGCTATGAAGGCTGAGCTGATCTGAAGGACCTTTTAACGTGTTCAGTAACTTTAGGAATAAAGGCTTTGATTTAGACTGAACTGAAGGACCAGATATTTTCACATCATGATGCAGATCCAGCTAGAAGCTCACAGAGTGGTTCTACTGTTTTCTATCAGGGTCAGATCATTTAACTTCACCTGTAGCTCAGGTGAAAGTCTCTCATCATGACCCTGATGATGTTCATTAGTGAACCTTCACCTCATGTCTTGCTGGGTGAATCAGTGATTAGCGCTAGCTTCCAATTAGCCCATTCTGAGCCGGCTATCAGGTTTAACGCTGTCTTCAGTCTGGGTTAAGCTGCTCTGCTTCCAGCTGTTCCTGGGCGAACACCTCCACCAGGCTCCTACTCTCTGGTTGGCTCCACGGCTGCTCTGGAAGGAGACGTCCCTCATATTGTAGCCGTCTAACCCCACGACCCGGGTACCTCTGAGCTGGTCTCAAAGCCCCTGCAATCAGTGTCTGGGTGGAGTTATATTACCAGATGATTAAATGTGGTGTTATTTCGCTGGCAAACCAAAATAAATTAGTAAAATCATCAAGTTATTCATGCCAGATATTGTTGTAAATCAGAATGGCGTTATAACCGCCCTGTAAAGTAAACGTTTGCATAAAATACATTTTAAACATCACAATTGGATCTTCATTATAATTGAAATTGTAGAAGATCTAAAATCTAAAAAATGAAATCAAACAAATCAGCCTTTTAATCACTATTTTTATCAGATTAGTTCAGAAGGTGGCTTTGTTGAAGCAAATGATTTAAATTTGGTCTGGTTGTGTATTTTGGGTTGAATGTTTTACATTTTGTCCTGCAAAGTTCTGACACCTTTAAACTAAACAGAACCAGCTGTGTCCCATCAGCGATTGACCCAATGACTCCCTTTTAAACTGGAAATATTAAACCATTTGATCTAAATTATCTGTCATTTATTTTCCCACCATACGTGAACAGATTTATTTCATGTATTCTAAATCTACTACCTTTAATTTTATTTTTACATGACTTTTAATGGATTTGGATAAAAAAAAAAACATTTATCAGAAACAGTTTAATAGTTAAATCTGGCCTTTAAGGAGGGATTCAGAAATCACTCGAATATTAGTTCTGCATGACGAGATGTGGAGATATTAATGGCATCCATTAGAAAACGGATACAGAATATTTCTTAACATGAGCCTTTTTATGAGTCAAAGAATGAAGGTTTAATCATTTGGTTCTGATTCTCTGTGTTTCACCTTCTGCAGCTCCAGGGATCCGTTTGTCTGAGGAACAAACAGGAAGCATGAAGCTTCCGGTACCGGGCCTCTGAGACCACCTCCTGTCATCCCTGATCAGGCAGCTTTAATCTGCCAGAAGGAAACATTTTTCACAGTTGTTACAGGAACAATGTTCGGACCAATGCCTCAGATTCTGCAGAGTTCTGCTCCACAGCAGCAGGTTCACATGATAATTATGTTTTATATATCTGCTTTTGCTTGATTTGAGTGTTTTTGGGTCGTGTCCTGATCAGCAGGTCGGCCCATCAGTCTAATGAGGTTTCTGATTGATTGGAGCTCCGCTCAGTTTAATCCCATCAAACAGGATCATCCATCATCTCCTAAATTAAACCTGCCGACCCCTTAGCTTTCTGACGTCAAGACGGATGCTGTTTCATCATTTGTTGACCTCACGACCTCCTCGTGTTGAAACAGGTTGTCCTGGTTTTAGTTCCTGTAGCTGAGCTGAACTCTGATCTACCTGCTGTTAGATTTCAGGCCTTTTAGAACAAATAATTCAGCTTCTATTTTTTATCAATGGAGAAATATCTCTCCTTGTTCCTTCAATCCATCCAGTTCTGCTAAAACAGGATGAGATGCTGAAGCTAACACTCCTTTCACTGGGGAAACTCTCCAGCTCCTCCAGAGGGGTCGCAACGAGTTCCCAGGGAACAAAGGAATCAGTCCTGCTCCATCACATTCCTTCTGAAACAGAAATGTTTCACATGATAAACAAATTTCAATATGAGGCAGATAACCTGAGCAAAAAAAAGGGCAACATGAAGTCGGCGTAAAGATCTCAGAGATGAGCTGATCTTAAAAAATCAGGAACAAACTCAATACCATCCATCAGCCTGGAAAGGATTAGTTTGGGTCTCCAGAGAACCTCAGTGAGAACCATTATCCACAGAGGGAGACAAGGAGCAGTGGAGAACCTTCCCTGGAGAGCCCAGCCTACCAAAATGAGGTCCCCAGAACATCTAAAGCTCTGCAGGCCTCACCGCCTCAGTTAAGGTCAGGGGTCATGATTCAACAATAAGGGACACTGGGCAGAAATGGGAGAGTTCCAAGGCCAGAACCACAGCGGACCCAAACCAAAGTTACGAAGACGTTCCAGGACCAGAACCAGGTGTGAGCCGGGACAAAATTAGAGAAGAATCTGGTTGAAACTTTCTGTAGAAGACAGAACCTGGTGGAGATATGATGTGGTCCGACTATTCAGTTCTAGTGAGCCTGAACAGAACCTGCATCAAGTTAGTGAGGCTGCGGGGACCTGCGGCTGTCCAGTAAAGACAATGTTCTGTTAGATGGAGATTAACATGATTTACGGCTCTCCAGAACCGATCCCGAACCAGCTGTGGGACGTGTAACTAATACCGAGTCAGAACATTTTAAAAACTTTATTTCTAAAAGAGAGAAACTAAACGAGCTCCATGTTAGCAAACATTTCTCCATCAGGAAGAATGGGGCATCCCAAATGTAAGGTCCAGTCACCATGTTGAGGTAAAAATGTTCTGCTGATCCAGAGATGTGTTCAGGGTAGTCGTTTGAGACTGGCGTCTCGTCTCTGGTGTCGCAATATTTGCCCTGAATCCTGTTAGCAGCTGGATTTTAATACAGGTTAGCAGTGATGTTCCGGCTGGGATTGGGTCACATGCTGAGGTCCACTTCTAGCCAGCATCTGCTCTTGGTTCCCTGTTCTGGAAATGTTCTCCACTGCTCTGTTCTGGAGCGGTACCTGTTTGCAGCAAAGATCCTTCTTCTTGGGCCTTTTCTGCCCTTCAGCTCTGCATGCCACCATGTTCATCTTAGAAACGGATCTTCTGCCGAGTACCACTACGGGCGACCCAGGTGGTACTTCTACCACACTGGTTCTGAGGATAAAAATGTGGGTTGATTTCTTTTAGCAGCTTGCCTGGAGCTCCCCCATGTGGATGAACTGTGAAACTCAGGGTGACATTAAGGCTGGACCCTCCCCACCCGGGCCGTTGGTCTCGGGGCAACAAAGGAGCGGCACATGGCCCAAGAACCACAGAGTTCTGACATGTTAGATATCACTATGAATTATTGGTAATCCTTAGAAAAATACTGAATATTTGTAATTTTAAATGTTTTATCACATCATTTAGTATCAGCAAGCAAAGAAACAACAGAACCAGAACATGAAACTGCGTTTCTCTCAGTTCTACGGTTCCCAGAACAAAAAGCTGAACATAGCCTCTCTGAAGGTCAACAGAACATCGGTGGTTCTAGAAGGTATCTGCACAGCTGAGATCTGCTGCGGTTAGTTGGGTTTTATTTACAGATCCGTCCGTCACAGAACCGGAGACACAGCTCTGTTTGGGCTGTTTAAAAAACTAATAATAATCAATTTATTTTAAAATAAACCTTTAATTAAGATTTAATTTATCCAGACAGCAGAAGCTATTTATAATGTTAAAGAGAAATTAAAAATGGACTAAAATCAAAATCCCCGGGCCTGAACCTGGCATATAAACCAGAACCAGTCCATTTCAAACCATGACCTTGATGACCTTTAGATTAAAATTACACATTTCTGTGCTCCTAAAAGTAATGACAGAGAATAAAGTTATGAAATTAAAGATAAAAGATGTCATTTATACACAAATCAATGGAAAAACAAACGTTTCTATAAAAGTTTCTTGTTTTTTCTTTAATCGAACCAAGTCGGACCTGAACCCAATAACGGTACATTCAGCACATTAAAGACGGCGAAGACACCCTGGAAAGTGAGGATGAGGTGGATCTTCATCCTGTGGTGCAGCTCAAACAAACACTGAAGCCGTGCGTCTCACAGAAGATCACTTGGTTTATTGAGTTTAAAAAGGCCCGTGTGCACAGAACAGAACATCAAACTGAACCTGGAACAGCAACAGAACCAGCTGACTGGACCAAAAACCAGAATAAAACCAGATGTACTGGTCTGAAATGGGATGGCATCACTCTGCACCGGTTCTAATTGGAGTGGCTGGATATGATGGACGGAACCTGGTGTTTCTGGTTTTGGCCGTTTAGCTCCTGCAGCAGAAACAAAATTAAACTGGTTTGATTTGAAGCTGAATTTGGAGGTCAAAGGTCACATGGCAACAACTCACAGGAAGGAAAAAGATCCACAAAGCAAATGACAGAACCACACAGAGGGGTGTTCAGGTCACATCAACCCATATTTGGACCAACATAAGTTCTGGTCCTAGTTTAACATGTGGAATTCCCCTTTAGTGTTTCTAGAACCAGAACAAGCAGAAGTTTGACCTCCACAGTTCTAAGTTTAACTTCCTGAAGATGACATGAAAGCTTCTGGGCTGAGGAGGAACGAGCTCAGACCTTCACTCAAGCTCAGCTGATGACCGCTCTCTCTGCACTGGAAACATGGGTCAGATCCAGAACCAGTGTTCAACATATTTGCTCCTGAAGTTGGTTAGATGAGGAACAGACTCAGAACTGAAGCTAAAACTGGTGAAGCCTTTCAAGGTGCAGCTAGAGGTTCTAAGGATCCATTTTTCCTGTTTGCATTTGATCTCCAACCTCCAGCTGAAACCTGGTTTGGATCTGTTTGGTTCTGAATTAGCAGACCAAATTTATGTGGATTATGATGACAATTTTGATGGATCCCCCCGACTGGTCCGACCCCCCCGACTGGTCCGACCCCCCCGACTGGTCCGACCCCCCCGACTGGTCCGACCCCCCAGACTGGTCCGACCCCCCCGACTGGTCCGACCCCTCGACTGGTCAGACCCCCCTGACTGGTCAGACCCCCCCGACTGGTCAGACCCCCCCGACTGGTCCGACCCCTCGACTGGTCAGACCCCCCCGACTGGTCCGACCCCCCCGACTGGTCCGACCCCCCCGACTGGTCCGACCCCCCGACTGGTCCGACCCCCCCGACTGGTCCGCAGGCTGCTTCACAGACTGGGAGGAAAATAAAAATCCTGCAGATCGCTGGTTCAGTAAAACGCTAAAATCGGACAGAAAGATCGGAAACTTTAATCTCTGAGAAGTTTATCGAGTTGTTGAACATCTACAGGATGAGGAAACCCGACCCGGTTCACACCTGGCGCCACCATCCTGACCCATCTGAACATGTCTGCACTGCCGGGACCACAGGCGTGATTCTAGCAGAACATTCTGAGGACAAGTTCCCTCAAATCACCTTCAGAGGAGGCCAGGAGAAGGAGCCGGCCTGAGGCATAAGTGGACCGTGCTGCTGACTGGAACCTGATTCTGGTCTTGGTGTCCAGAGAGAAATTAAATTCACCCAGAAATGGACCAGCTGTTTACAAATGACAGAAAACCTTTTTAGTTGGGTTGGGAAACATTCCTGAACTGTAGAAACAGCAGAAGAAGAAGCTGCAAAATAAGAGGCAGAAGAAGAAATCTTCTGAAATACAGTCTGATGGACCCTGTCACTCTGTTCAACCAAACACCACAAAAAATATGTGGTGTCTGGTTTCAGTTAGTAACCTGGAACCAACTGTTGGAATAACTGGAGCAGGAAAACAAGTCAGAACTCAGGAGAATCTGGGCCAGGTTTTAATAATGATTCCTGAGATGTTAGAGAAACATCTACAGGCCAGGTGATGTTCTGCTGCTTAGCTGAAAGTCCAGCAAAATCCCAGTTGGGTCTAAATGTTGCTGACCTCAGAGAACCGATACGTCAGCGCCGCCATACTGCGCAACAAGCCGTCCTGAGAAACCCATCCAGGTCTGGAAGCTGCTTTCTGCATGAAACTAGTTCACCTTCAGCTGGTTTGGGTTAACAGTTTATAATAACGTGTTAATCTGAAAGATCTCAGGTCAGTAAACGTTGGACAGGACCTGCACAGGACAGTCAGTTTAACTTCAAATCAGAACATTTCATTCAAATATAGTTAGAATAATCCATCGGTGGTCAGAATTTACTATTTTATGCTAAAGAATTCAGTTTAATGATCAATTACTTATTATTAGTGGCAGCAACAATAAAACATTACCATAAACTCTAATAATGTTTGATCAAGTGACAGCGAAAGAGACGTAGCACAGGATTGTGGGTAGTTTAACCGAAGCAGCTGGTGTCTAAAGGGTAGGGAGGTAAATGTAATATCGGTTATCGGCCGACGTTTCCCATCGGTGCATCCCTGTGATGCGTATAAAATGATGTGAATCTCAGTTAAAAAAGGATCAGATGTAAATCATCTTAGATGCAGACTGTTAAAATTATTAAAAGAAAATCATATTTTATAATCATAAGATTCGCAGCCATGGCAACAGGATACCGGTCACTTTCTCACTCGGGTCAAGACTTGGAGGCAGTCGGGCCCGGGGCAGAAAACTCTGGATGTTTTTGGTTCTATTTAAAATAAAGTTAAAACACAAAACCGAGTTATTTAAGCACAAATAATGTGTTTTACCCAAAACTCTGCATTTTATTGAGATTTTCAGTTCAAATCTGTCCATCTTTAATCGACTGCCTGAAGGCGAGGAGCAACCTCCACCATTCTGGATCGGTTTCATTCAGGGGCCGCACAAAATCATCCCAACGGCCACAAACGGCCCCCGGACCTCACTCTGGACACCCTTACCACAGACCCAAAACCCCTGGACCAGAACTGGCTGGTTCTACTCGTTGCATACATCTCCCAGTATGGCGGCGACGTACGATCTGGACCCTGATGCAGCATCTATTCTTCTATCTCTGTGATCAGCTGTGGGGCACCAGGGAACGGGCCGACGAATGACCCAACAGGTTCAAACCGTCCCACTTTGTTTAAAATGTTCTGATGGTCCAAAGTTTGATCGTTTTTAACTCGTCTTTCTAAGAAGTTCAGTCAGGATGTTGGAAATGATCTGGACCAGTATGAATATCCTGATCTGGTATCAGTCAGAAACTAGTTTAGGATCATTTTAAAGCAATTTTTAAGCAGTTTGAGTTGGTTCTGGTGGTAAATGCACGGGCCGGTTCTGGTTGTGTGCAGGGAGGGATGAAGCAGAGACTCATAAGGCATTACAGTCCCAGATCCAACCAGTCGGGTTTTTTTAACCAGCTGGTTCTAGTGTTTTCTTCTTGGAGTTTTTATATTACAGCAAAGGCACCGATTGGAGAACGAGATACAGAACCGCCCAACCCTGAAGAGACCCAGTTGAAAGGGATCAGGATCCAACCTGAAACCCCAACCATGATTTCACAATAGAAACCTTAGTATTCTGGACTAACCCCCCCCCCACATAAAAAAAACAAGTCCGGGCCCTGAAACAGGAAGTGACCTCAACAATCAGAACTGTTCTAGCTGTGGGAGTTTAAACCCAGGGAAAAACAACCCTGGGTTCACATCTGTTGAAGTTCAAACTGTGAGCGACACCATCGGACTATTTCTACTAAAGGTTCTGGTTCCAGCTCCTCATTTCTCTGGACATTTTGTGGGCCTGGATGTTGGCCCGGTTCTACAACCTGTTAGCTGAAGCAATACATTTCAGACTTTTTCTCTGGATTTTAACCGAACTAAACTTCGTACAACAGCATCTCAACCGGGTTGGATCTGTTTCAGAACCAAACAACCGTTGCTGTGATTAAAGCAGCCTCTAACAGTCTAAAGCGACCAATCAGCGGCCCCGCTGCCGGCTGTCTGAACACCTGTTTGGGTCATGCTTCTAAGCTTCAAAGTGCAGATCCAAGTCATCTTTCTGGAGTTCAAGTGCATCATTTGTTCTCACATTTATGGCTTTTGGTAACAGACTCTATAGTCTCTTGGTGTGCTTGGAGTTGTAGTGGCTCCTCATGTCTTTGCGAAGCCGGAACTTCTCCCCGCAGACGCCGCAGATGTACAGGTGGACGTCCATGTGCTTCTCCAGCTGCTCGCCGCCCGGGAAGATCTGGAAGCACACCTGGCAGATGGTTTCGCCGGCCGACAGGTGGGAGATCATGTGCCGGACGTGGTCGTGCTTCAGGAAGGTTCCCTGGTCGCAGACGGGACACACGTAGCGGGCCATGCCTTTGTGCATGTCGGTGTGCAGCCGGAGCTGGCGCTCCCGCAGGAACTGCTTGCCGCAGGTCTGGCAGCTGAACTGCTTCTCCTTGGTGTGCACGGTGTAGTGCTCGCGCAGGTGGCAGCGCTGGTAGAAGCCTTTGCCGCAGATGCTGCAGAAGTGTTTCCGGCGGTGGTCCGGCTCCCCGCCCTCGTCCAGCAGAACGGGGCGGAACAGGTCCTGGTCGTGGCAGGACAAGGCGTGCTCCAGCGCCAGGCTCTCGTTCTGGAACAGCAGGCCACAGTGAGGACATGCCAGGTCAGCGGCGTCCAGCAGACTCTCCTCCATCCCCTGAGGCTCCCCCAGTAGCGAGGCCTCGTCCTCTCCGTGGGAGTCCGACTCGGCGCCGTGGGATTCGCCGCAGCGCTCCGCGTGCTCCTGCAGCTGCCGACCTTTGATCAGCACCTGGCCGCACCGCCCACAGGCACATATGTGGCCCATGTGGTTGGACAGGTAGTGGGTGGACTTGTCCTCCTCAGTTAGAAGCGCGCCACACAGTTCACAGGGGGCGCAGTCTGCTTCCTGTTTCTCATCCTTGACCTTCCGCAGCTTGGCGGGGATCCCCGAGTCGCTGCTGCTCGGCAAGTGGCCATCAGCTGACTCGCTGCAGCTCTCCAAACCAGACACTCCGGGCTCGGACTCACGGTTCGATCCCATCCTCTCCCTCAGTGCGTCTTTACGAGTGGCGTCACTAAAACGCGCGCTGCAGTCTCTGGCTGTCAGCTCGCCCACCTGGACCATCTTGATCTCAGGGAACAGGCCTTCTTCTGGTTCTGTTTTGATGCTCCTAGTGGAGCCGGGCTCGCTATCGGTCACCGACCTGATGGGGAGCTCGGAGTCACCCCGACCATCGGCCCAGTCGTCCTCGCCTTTGCAGGCGACTCTTTGCTCCTCGGCGCTCTCGGAGGCGGAGCTCTCTGCTTTGCCGGAGCTGTTGTCGCCCTCGCTGTTTCCTCTGGACGGATGGTAGGCCTTCCTGTTGGTGCAGGTCAGGATGTGCTCGATCAGAAGCTTCTCGCAGCTGAAGACGAAGCCACAGTCATCACAGGTGTAGGTGCGTCCGAACCTGGGGCGGTCTTTGAGAGCAGAACTCCTGCCGCTGGGCCTCTTTCTCAGGTCACACGGCTGCTCTGCTGCTCCGTCCACAGTGGGCGGAGCCACAATCAAAGGAGTGCCGGCCGCCTCCTCTGCCACCACGGGCTTGCTGCCAGCTGCAGGGGCAGCTGGGCGTCCACTGCTGCTGGGCGCTGCTTTCGGTAGAAGCTCTCCTTCCGGCACTGTGGGCCTCTGCTGCTCATACATTCGCACTCCAAACATCATCTTGCCTCCAGAGAGTCCAGTGGAGGAGCTGGAGGAGCTGGAGGAGGCGGAGGAAGACGGGGTGAGGTTGGAGCTCCGGATGTCTCTGAGGTCCTCCAGTGAGTCGGGGATGTAGTACATCTGCAGGTAGGACATGGAAGCTTTGAGCTCCTCGAACTCGTAGCTCCCCACCACGATGCGGCCGAGATACATCAGCTGCAGGATGAGGTCGAAGCATTCTGCGCTGATCTGCATGTTGCTGAGGTCCAGGTGGCCCGCCCCCTGCTGGTCCCGGATGAACATCATTCGGAAGTAGGAACTGCACGCCGCCAGCACGGCCTTGTGCGCCCGGAAGTAGATGTCGCCGATGGCGATGAGGCAGTCGCACAGGAAGCCCCACTCCCGCTGGTTGTTGAGCTGCTGGAGGACATGATCGCTGTGGCTCGGCCTCGCCATCACCCTGCAGAAGACACACAAACAATTACCACCAGAGCAGAGCCTTCAGACTCCTGAAATGACTCATCAAGATTTAATCTGAATCATAAGAGCTTTTTACAGTACACACATCTGTTCCTGCAAGAGCAGACGTCAGGGAGGGGGTTTCCAACCCTCCTTCAAGCTGCAACACATCAGGAAACCACCATTTGCTGCACAACTGCAGTTTTATGTAAGGCATCACTAGTTTGATCAGACCGAAATCATTCAAATAAACAGCTCGACACTTCCTGGCTTCCCTGATCTGTGTAGGAACGCTTTGGGACACCAAGTGTGAGGAGCAGCTGTTCTGCTGCGGGTTGGTCAGGGTTCAGCCGAGGAGAGCCATCAGTGAAGATCAGGGCTGGACTGGCTGAAGATCAGCTGAGTGAGACATCTTTCAGAATATACAATCTGCAAACACATCTATCTAGAAATGATCACGTTAGGTCAAAGCACCGTGCACATCCAGAGCCTTGCAGAAGTTTTCAGAACCGTTTCACGCTCTCACTTTACAACCACCTTAACAAAAATAACTATTTCCTTTTACAGATAAAAACATCTAGTTCATATTTAGGCCCCTTTACTCTGATGCCTTGAAATAAAATCCTGTTCAACAAATTATAATTAGTAAATAACGCCCATCTGTGAGTGACGTAATCTACTGAGACAGGCAGACGAGAAGCTCTGGAGGAGCTGCACATTTCCACAGCTCAGGTAGAAGAATCTGTCCACCAGACAACTATTAGTCGTTCCCAGTAAAAATCTGGCCTTTATGGAAGAGGGGGAAGAAGAAAGGCAAACAAAGTCCTGTTTGCAGTTCATCACGAGCCTTGAAGGAAACGCAGCAAACGGGAGGAAGAAGGTCTAATCAGATCAGACTTCAACTTTCTGACCTACACGCACAACGCCGCAGAAGACAATTCACACACATCAATCTGAACAGACCATCCTCACAGTGAAACATGGTAGTGGGACGATCATGCTGTGGGAATAGTTTTCTTCAGCAGGGACAGGGAAACTGGTCAGAGTTGATGTGAAGATGGATGGAGCTAAATCCAGGACAACCCTGGAAAAAAACCTGTTAGAGGCTGCAGAAGACCTGAGACTGTGGTGGAGGTTCACCTCCCAGCAGGAGAACCAGCCTGAACATACAGCCAGAGATAAAATGAGATGGTTTAGATCAAAGCAGATCCATGTGTTAGAATGGCCTAGTCAAAGTCCACACCTAAATCCACATGAGAATTAGTGCCAAGACTTAAAAACTGATATTCACAGATGTTCTCCATCCAGTCTGACTCAGCTTGAGCTGTTTAACAAAAAATAATGGAGAAAACCTTCAGCCTGTAGATGTTCAGAGCTACTGGAGACAAACCTCAGAGGAGCTGCAGCCAGATGAGGTTCTACAAAGTTCTGACCACTTTGTGTTTATCTGTCACATAAAATCTCAACAATATACATCATGGTTTGTGGCTTTTGCATGACAACAGGAACTGACTAAATATGAAACGTTCTGAGGGGTGTTCATACTTTTCCATCTGCTGTAAATCAACACATGTTTTAGCTTTTCATCAACATCTGAGTCATCTTAAAAGTCAACATTAGCTCAGCAGATAATCTGTGTTAAGACTACACCATCATCATCAGCAGGAGCCATCTCAGACCAAACATGCTGATTATTGGTTTTTAAATCATTGTGTGAAGAAGTTTCACATAAAACCAGAGTTTTAAAGAGAAAACGTGAACCTGAAGGTTCATTTCACTACGTTTTCTGATGTCCAGAACCACTTCCATTTTTTCCTGGAAACTTCTCATAATGAAAATAAACCAGCATATAGAGCCTGCACATACGGTACTGTGCAAAGGTTTTAGGTGGGCGTGAAAACTTGCTGTAAGCTCTGAAGGGTTTCACAAATAACAATCATCCCTTATTTTACTTCCACTGTCCAGAGAAGTCGGACCAGATGTGGTCTTCATCAGAGAGCTGCAGCCAAACTCCACACCTCCAACTTGGAAACAAGCCTAAGACACTCGACCATGCATGAAAACATCAGAACCAGGCTGCAGAAAATAGCAACAGGTGCTCTGGACCTCTGATGTCTGGTTGGAGCAGAAGAACGTTTGTAAGGTGAAGTGCTGGAGAGCAGCACGATAGGTGAAGCACGGCTGGAGGTTCTAGCAAGTTCATGGCTGAATTTCTGCAAATGAAACTGGAGGCTTGGTCAGGATTATATGTGGCATCAGTGCTGAGGAAGACAGGCAGATAGTTACATCATCACGGAGGCGTGTGATTGGACCCAAATTTCTCCTGCAGCAAACATGATGTCACGGAGGACCACCTTCAGCACAACGATGAACAAGCAGTCCTGGAAGTGATGATATGGTCCCCGTCCGGGATTACATGAAGACCCAGAAGGATCTCAGTAAGACAACATCTAATGAAGACCTGTGGTTAGTTCTCCAAGATGTTTGGAATCACCTACTTCATGCAACTGTACCGAGAAGACATGATATCCTTGTTGTCCAGGTAATCTTCCTAAACACAGTTTGCTTTATAAATTTAAACAAAAGTAAAGCAGGTTATGATTCCCACAGATGGCAGAAACCTGGCATCTGAAATGCTTCCCAGCATTCCTCTGTTTGTGGTGTCCAGGAGAAGAAAGCAGCAGCAGAAAAAAAGTTTTTATACATTTTCCATGGATCTGGAAAAGTTTGGCAACGTTGCTAAAACAGAGTTACATTATATAGCAACTGTGTCCACTTTTCTTCTTCTTCCGTACATTTGTTCCTAGTTAATCAGACATAA
Organism: Girardinichthys multiradiatus; assembly: GCF_021462225.1. Lineage (NCBI taxonomy): Eukaryota > Metazoa > Chordata > Actinopteri > Cyprinodontiformes > Goodeidae > Girardinichthys > Girardinichthys multiradiatus. Next base: position 2,358,797 of record NC_061808.1, read on the forward strand.
ACAGCAGTCCTCACGGAAAGCTGCTTATTTTCTGAAAAACTGACGAGAAAATCACAACATAAGTAATGGGTCAGTATGAACACAACAGTATTAATCTGTTTAAAACCTGTAAAATGGTTTTTATCCCCTTCTGACTGTGATTAAAAGCAGAGAACGAAGAAGTCTTTCTGTTACCAGGGCCTTATTTAACCCCAACGGGCCGCTCACGACCGCAGAACCACTGCAGGAACAGCCACGCACTTACCGGCTGTTAGCTCCACGCAGTGCGGGGAGAAGACGGGCTGTGTTCGGGTTCGGACAGCGGGAAGAGTCCGGGAACGCTCCGGAGCTAAAATGGAGACTAGCGCTCCGCCGTAGCTAGCTGTTAGCGTAGCCTGCACCGGACGTTAGGGGGACTGGACTTTCAAAATAAAAGAGGCAGCCATGAAGAAGCGCAGCAGGCAGTTCTAAGCGGGGGTTAGGCTCAGAGCCGGTCCAAGGTTGTTTGGGGGCCCTTAACAGAACTTGATTTGGGCCCTTCTAACTACCATAAGACACGGCTCAGGAAAGCGTCACTTTATATCAACCATGTTTAAATGTTAATGCTTAATACATCTATCATAACCCTTATTACAGTTAAAAACTAGAGCACCACCCACAAAATAACCAAAGAGGTCCTGCTTAAATTACATTTCATTAACAGAACTTTGTGTGCATGTATCAATGCAAGAGTTGTGTAGTAAATATTTCTATTTAAATCAGTCAGTCAGTCATTTTCTACCACTTATTCCATAGTGGGTCGCAGGGGAGCTGGTGCCTATCTCCAGCAGTCTATGGGCGAGAGGCAGGTCCACCCTGGACAGGTCGCCAGTCCATCACAGGGCAACACACAAACAACCAAGCACACACTCATTCATACACCTAAGAGCAATTTAGAGTTACCAATTAACCTAACAGGCATGTCTTTGGACTGTGGGAGGAAGCCGGAGTACCCGGTGAGAACCCACGCATGCACGGGGAGAACAAGCAAACTCCATGCAGAAAGACCCCAGGCTGGGAATCGAACCCAGGATCTTCTTGCTGCAAGGCAACAGTGCTACCAACTGCACCACCGTGCAGCCCTATAAATAAATAAAAAATCATTAAATAAAAAATATTTTTTATTTCAATAATTTAACCGTTAAATGTGTAAATAATCCGTTAATACTTGTAATTATTACATGGTAAAATAACATATAATTATTTCAGTTTTTATTTCATTATTTCAAATAATTATAATCAGATTTTCTGCACACAATCAAGGAATTTTACTTTGTGCTTATAGAAAGTATTAACGTCTCCCACTGATGAAACCAGGATGCTGAATTTTCTTTATCTTCTATATTTTTACCCTGACAAATTGTTTTCTGCTGATTAATAAAGCAGTTTTCACACTATTGCCGGAAAATGTTTTTTTAAGTTATTCATCCAGCTTCACTTTTGACGTCACAAAAACTTGCTTTGAGAGAGAGACTGTCGAGCAGTGTTTTAAAAACATTTCAGATATTCACATATAAAAAATATGACATGTATATCCTATATATAATCCAAATAAGGACTTCAACATGCGTTCTGAAACTTACTTTTTTCTAAACATCCTATTTTTTATTTCAATCTTAAGCCTGTGTGTTATCGTCCTAAGCGACAATTATTTTGAAAATCCATACCGGATAAGACCCGACTGAATACTACGGAGGCACATCTATCCCGCAAAAGACCCACCACCCCCGCACTGCTACCGCACTCAGCAGCAGGCCGCGGAGAGTTTTCTGTTTTCTCTCCTCTTTAGCCGAGCAGGCAGCACCGAGGACCGACCAGGAAGTCGTTAACTCACCGAAGTCTACCAGAGACCCGCGGAGGAGCTGCTTCTGTCTGGGGCGAAGGGCGGTTGTTCCCGGGGAGCCGGAGCTTTTTCCTCCCGGGACGGGTTGCTGCCTTTATGTGGAAAGTTGAGACGAAGCAGCGCCTCTCTTTCCTCTCCTCCTGCTGGATGACAGAACTTCCGCACTGAGTGCTTCGCCGTTACAAGAGTGTCAAAATAAAACACATCCGGTCACAACCGTTGCCATCAACATAAAACATCCGGTCACCACTACAGTATCGTATTTGTCAGTGGCAGCAGAGGCAGTGATACTTACAACAATGATCTGCTCTGTCCACACCAACCACACCACTTTACTGGACATTTGTGAGATAACATGCATATCTCACATACATGGACGCGATGCTTAGCCCCACACCCGGCTTGTCTGTTTTAGTCGGCACATGGATCAGTTCTGGTGTTCAATGCCCAGAAGGATTCTGGAACCTGCCTTTGTAAAAACTGATCCACGCAAAAGCAAAACATTCATTTATGTGAGCTTTATTTTGAAAAATTAACCAGATCACTATTTTCTTGTCTGGTTTAGATCAGTTTGTAACCTGTATGCTACTTTTGGAATAATCTAAACTATGAAATATTGATGCTTTGCTCCTAGATTTCTCAGATCTTCAGTAATGCTGTCATGGAGACGGTAATCTCAGCTAAGCACCATCTGATGGGGTCACAGCATCACACCAGGAAACTTCATTTAGCTGAACAAGCTGATAAAGATGACTGCCTCTGTTCTGTGGACTGTTCTCGAGCCTGCACCAATTGCGTGAAGAAGAATGCTTCATGGAATGAAGAACATGATATCAACATTACAATGTCTTCAGTCAGAGGCTTTGTTAGACCTGCTGCAACACAGACATCTACAGGAGATCCTTTCTCCCCACACCCATTACTACCCATAACAACCATTGATGGGCTCCAAGTCTTTGAGGTTGGAAGACCTTCTTACCATCAGCTTAATCTAAAGCTCCCTCCACAGGTTCAAGTCTGGAATCTGGCTGGGCTGCTCCAAGACGTTAATTTCACAGAAACATTAGGCTAAAAGTAAAAGGTTTTCTCAACCCTAAATTTACCAGGGTATGAATAATTTGGGGCTAAGCATAAGTATTCACAGCATTTGCACATGTAGCAGCAGTCACTGCTGCAGGTCTTGGATGTGTCTCTCCAGGCTTGGCTCACCTGTTTTTTCTCATTCTTCTCTGGAGATCCTCTAAGATTCAGTCAGACTGGAACGACAGTATCAGCGAACAGCAACTTTTAGCTCTGAAGCAGAATCTATATTTGGCTGATGTCATCTTACCCTCTATGCAGACTCATCGCCCAGTTCCTGCTTAAAGAATAATGCTGCCACCTCCATGCTGTGTAGTAGGGATGGTGTTAACCAGGTAATAAGTACTTCCTGTAATTATCCTGATATGATGCTTGTTGATGCATCATATCATCAACATATGATGTTAGGGCCTGAAGCTTCTGTTTCATTTCCACCAGGCCAGAGCATTTTGCTTCTCTTGGTCTGATTCAATTCAATTCAATTCAAAAATACTTTATTAATCCCAAAGGGAAATTAAATGTTGTTGTAGCTCATATTATGAAGGTTTCCTCAAAGAGCCGTTGTAGATGCTGATGGCTGTGGGCAGGAAGGATCTCCTGTAGAGCTCCGTCTTACAGCAGATCTGAAGAAGCCTCTGACTGAAGACACTCTGTTGTTGTAGGACAGTCTCATGAAGAGGATGCTCAGGGTTCTCCATAATGTTCTTCATTTTATGAAGAATCCTTCTTTCCACAATGATCTCCAGAGGTTCTAGAGGAGTCCCCAGAACAGAACCAGCCTTCTTTATCAGCTTGTTGAGCTTTTTTAAGTCCCTGGTTCTGATGCTGCTTCCCGTAGCAGATGATGGTAGAAGAGATCAGACTCTCCACAACAGACTTATAGAAGATATGCAGCATCTTGCTGCAAACACCAAAGGACCTAAGCTTCCTCAAGAAGTACAGTCTGCTCTGTCCCTTCTTGTAGATGGCTTCACAGTTGCATCTCCACTCTAGTCTGTTGTCCAGGTGAACACCGAGGTATTTATACTCCTCCACCACCTCCACTTCTTCTCCCATGATGGAAATAGTTTTTGACTTATTCCTGTTTCTCTTAAAATCTACAATCATCTCCTTTGTTTTAGTCACGTTCAAGATTAGATGATTGTTTCCACACCATGCCACAAAGTGGTCCACCACCTTCCTATACTCATCTTCTTCTCCATCTCTGATCCACCCCACGACTGCAGAATCATCCGAGTATTTCTGCAGATGACAGGAGTCTGTCTTGTACTGGAAGTCTGAGGTGTACAGAGTGAAAAGGAATGGTGAGAGTACCGTCCCCTGTGGTGCTCCTGTGCTGCTGACTACCTGGTTAGACTCACAACCCTTCAGTCTCACAAACTGTGGTCTGTTTGTCAGGTAGTCTTTGATCCAGGAGATTGTTGAGGCCTCCACCTGAGTCTTCTGGAGTTTCTGACAAAGTAAATCAGGTTGGATTGTATTAAATGTTCTGGAGAAATCAGAGAACATGATCCTCACAGTGCTGCTGGCTTTGTCCAGATGACAGTGGGTTTGTTGAAGCAGGTGTTTGATGGCATCTTCAACTCCAACTCCACAGCAATAAGCAAACTGAAGGGGGTCCTGATGGTTTACTGTTTGCTTACTCAGGTGGGCCAACAGGAGTCTCTCTAGGACCTTCATGATGTGAGATGTCAGGGCAACAGGTCTATAGTCATTGAGGACTGATGGGTGAGTTTTCTTTGGTACCGGAACAAGACAGGAGGTCTTCCACAACACCGGAACCTTCTTCTGGGCCAGGCTAAGGTTGAAGAGGTGCTGCAGAATCCCACAGAGCTGCTCTGCACAGACCTTCAGGACTCTAGGGCTGACATGATCTGGACCTGCAGCCTTATTCTGATTCAGTCTCTCCAGTTGTCTCTTCACCTGACTTCTTGAGACACACAGGTGGAAGGGGGAAGCAAAGGAAGCATCAGCATCTTCTGATTTGGTTGAAGGCAAACATGTAGAAGCAGAAGGGTCTAGGGCTGAGGTGGAAGATAAAAAATGTGAGGTGTTACTGGACAGCTGTGGGTCCTGTGGGTCAAAGTAGGGTGAGATGTCTGTTTGGCTGTGAGCAGGAGAGGAGGATGCTGAGCTTGTTTCTGAACTGAACCTATTGAAGAATGTGTTCAGTTCATTGGTTCTGTCCAGACCTCCATCGGTCTGATCTTCCTTCTGCTTGAAGCCCGTGATCTTCTTCATCCCTGTCCACAGATCTCTGATATTGTTTTGCTGGAGCTGCTCTCCAGCTTCTTCTTGTACACCTCCTTGCTGTCTCTTATCTTGACTTGAAGTTGCTTTTGTATAATCCTCAATAATTCTCTGTCTCCCTCTCTGAAGGTTCTTTTTTTCTTGTTAAGCAGGTCCTTCAGGTCACTGGTGATCCAAGGTTTGTTATTGGGGAAGCATCTCACGGTTCTGGTGGGGATGATGTTATCCACACAGAAGTTTATATAGTCGGTTACACACTCAGTTATGGCATTGATGTCCTCTCCATGTGGCTGGCACAGTGCGTCCCAGTCTGTAGCCTCAAAGCAACCTTGCAGAGCTTCTTCAGCTTCCTGTGACCATTTTCTCACAGTTCTCTTTATTACAGGTTGTCTCTGAACAAGGGGTTTATATTTCGAGCAGAGAAAAACAAGATTGTGATCTGATTTGCCTAGAGGAGGTCTTGCTGTAGAGATGTATGAGTCCTTGACATTTGCATAAAACAAATCCAATGTTTTGTTTTTTCTGGTAGAGCAGCTGATAAACTGTTGAAATGTTGGAAGCGTAGCAGAGAGTGAAGCATGGTTAAAATCACCAGAAATTACCACAAAAGCATTGGGGTTTTGTGTCTGTAGCTTATCTTAGGTCAATTATATTTAAGGTCGGTTTCTGCAACATTCAAGCCGGCTGCCATCTCTGTCTGAGCTCTCTGCCATGAAGACCTAACTGGTGGAGTGTGTTAGCAGTGATTCATGTTCTGGGTGGGCTTTTATTTCCATGAGGGAATACAATCAGCTGATAGTCCGCAAGCTGCTGGAATTAAAACTGAATGCAGAGAAATTATGTTTGAAATCTAGATGGTGAAATAATTATTTTATTTAAATATTATTTTATTTATAATTATTTTAATCACTCTGCTTTTTATCTATAATTATTGTCCCAGCCTGACAGATGTGTATAAATAAATATATTTATGTGACAACAGGGTAGAAAAATCATTCATACAATTTTTATATAGATGCAGTGAGCAAAATAAGTATTGAACACATTAATGTTTTTCTCTGTAAATTATTTCTAATGGGTCCATTGAGATTAAATTCACACCAAATATAGACAAGGTGATTGGTCTGCACTTGAGTTTCTGTGCAGGTTGACCAATAGGGTGTTAGGAACTGTATGATGAGCCATAGCGACAGTTTGAGTAATTTTTTGGTAGACAGGAAAGTTGAAATATTTAAATATTGAAATAAATGTCTAATTTTAACATATAATTAACTGTTTTATTTAATGATTTCCACACCTAGTTATTTGTGTATTTGGTATATTTAATTAATTAGGGATCCCGTTTTTTATTTGTTTGATGTATTTTTTTAAATTTTATTTGAATGAAAGCTAAATACAAAATAATTTGACCTTTTAAGACTTTCAGATAAAAACTGGAACACAATGACCCCCAGACCTGGTGAACTGATTCATGCACAACCATAATAATAATAATAATAATAATAATAATAATAATAATAATAATAATAATAATAATAATAATAATAATAATAATTGTGCCATTGATCAGGTTGTTAAAGGTTTAAACTCATCACTGAAGTTAGATATAAATCTTTGCTATTTTGCCACAACCTCTCGCCTCTATAGTTATTTATTACTGGTGACACAATCAGTTCACGTGATCATCGGGCCCTTTTGACCCGTTCTCTCGCGAGACGTGACGCGGCTCTTCGCGAGATCACGTCTGCAGCAGCAAATCGGCTCCTGAAGACAATCTGCTCGTTTCTGCGGTAAGAGGCTGATTAAGCAGGCGCGTGCGCGTCATGCGCCGGCCGAGCGCGTGTGCAGGGCCCGGGGCGCGTGCTGGCGCGCCTGTGTTTGCGCGGTGTCGCTGATGGGGACGTGCGTGTCTGTGTGCAGTGCCTGAGGAGGATGGAGGAGGCTGCAGCCCGACGCAGCGTGCACGCGCGCAGCTCCGCCGTGTTTGCTGCATCTGATGACCGGCCTCGAGCATCATCCTCCTCCTCTTCCTCTGCGCGTGTGCCTTCGCATCCTGCGGGTGACCTTCAGTCAGAGGTCACATGTCCAGCTGGTCAGGTTGGAGGTGGGCGGGGTCGGCTGTTTTGGACAGGTGGGCTGAGGTTCTGCGCGTGCACGGTTCAGCTCAGAGACTGAGCATCAAACATGTGAGTGTGAAGATCAGGTGTGTGTTCAGGTGCGCTCACCAACACAGAGTGAGGAGGAGAAGTAAAACTAAGCTGGGGGGCCGAGGGACAACAGAGGCCTGAATCCAGAACCGCTTCACTGGGTCAAAGAGGAACCTCAGGATCACAAAGCTTGTCCCCATGTCTGTCCCCATGGCAACAGATGTGGGGAAGTAAACTCCAGAGGTGGCCCAAGAATAAATAAGGCCCTGGCAGAGTTTCCTGTGGGGCCCCTTTCATATCACCTATGCTTGATTATAACTAGGCACCCAACAATGAATTAAAGTGACTGTGTGGCGAAATATGAACACATCATTCACGTAACATTATTATTATCCTTTCAAAATAAAGCCTACAGATACTTTTCAAAGTTAAAGCCTCAATAGAT